>NC_090315.1:21592500-21702500 GCF_039906515.1 Pseudorca crassidens
TTCCTTTTATCTGAACTCCAGAAACTACCTCAAGGTGGATGTTGTTATTCTCATTGTACACAGGACATACCTGGCAACCAGAGAGGTTGAGATGCATGCCTAAGGTCACACAGCAAGAACCCATGTCACTTCTAGCCCAGACTGTATCATACCTGAAGAGCTAGGGAATGGACGTCAAGAAAGGATGGATTTGGAAGCTCAGGGCTCGGCTGACCTTGTGGAGCCGGCATATTCACAATAAGCCTGTGACCCTGATCTGACCACAGCAGTCTGTGCTCTCGGGCTCAGAACCATAGTCTCCTCATTCCCACTCTTCTAGCACCTGCCTGTAATTTTAACTTTCCAATTGTGCCCTAACCCTGGCTAAGCTGGCAACACAGGCTATAATAATAATAATAGTGATCCTAACATTCGCTGGACACTTACTATGGGCCTGTCCATGTGTAAAGCACGTTACATGCCTGATTTCATCAAATCCTCATACACATCTCAAAAACCAGAGGTCTGAGACCCAGACATAGGAAACCCTGCCAGGGTCACACAGCCAGTGCACAGGGCAGGGCCTGGGTTCCTGTCCAGCCTAGATGGTCCAGAGTGCTTGCCTCCCGCACAGCCTAATCGGGGTCCCCTGGACTCCCTTTCACATGTGGAGCCAGCTCTGTGCCCATTTCTCTGAGTGGGGAGCCCAAACCACCCCTTAAACCTCACAGGGAAAAGCAGGGCAGCTAAGAAGCTGGGCCTGGAAACCAGATAGCCCTGGAGTAGGATACAGCCACTTCTGTTCCTACCTGCTAGCCCTCGGGCCAAAGACTTCCCTGAGCCTGTTTCTTCATCTGGAAGATGGGGTGAAAATGGAACCAACCTCATAGGAGATGGATGGGGGAGGGGAGTGAAATAAGGAAAGACCCTAAACCATCTCAGAGGTTGTCACAATGAGTTTCCTAAATCCACTGTCGGTTCCAGGTGGGCTGGTTATTGTGAAGGAGGAAGGAAGAAAGAAGGGGCAGGTATAGGGTAGGAGGGCCTGTTTCGGCACTACCCAAGACCTCCCCCTCCAGGAAGCCCTCCTTGACCACCTCAGGCCCTATGATCTCTCCATTCTGCCCTGCATATCTGTCGACCCTGAGCCTGCCATCATTTTGCAGCTGAGTGTCTGGCTTCCCTGCCAGTGGGGAGCTCCTGAAGGAACCGAGAACGTCAAAGCAGGTACATGTATAATCACTTGGTGATGCTAAGCCTGTGTTTGCCTTAAATACAGAACAAATATTTGCCCACGAATAGGCCACCTTGACTTGGGTTCTACATGACCCCAAGGTCATTTTCTGCTGTACTTCCCTGTATTCTACCTTAATTCCTTCCGGCAGAGGGGTCCCTGTGAGGGCCTGCTTTAGAGCTGCCAACAAACCTTGGGCACACACCAGTGCCCATAGTTATGGTTCTGTGGCTGTGAGTTACTGGGATTTTTGGCAGTGTTGGGATGGGCTTTGCATCTGTTCTGTGTATGTTCACATGTCTAGCTGCCTGTGCACACATGCATGAATGTACGTGCGCATGTGTGTGTCTCTGTACCTCTAGTGCATGCCTGTCACTTATCCGTGTGCATAGGTCTGCATGCAGGTCTGCTCAAGTGTGTCTGTGCGTCTGAGTGTGTGTATCTGCTGTCTGTATCTGTCTGTGTGTCTCAGCAGTGTGTGCGACTATCTCAGTGCTGGTGTCCTTGTGTGGTGTGTGGGGGTCTGTGTGCATGTGTGAAGGCACCAACAAGGGGGCAGTCGCAGCTATTTTGAGGTCCCGAGTCATCACTCAAAAAGGAATGTGGAACAAAGTTGCTCATTGGGTTATTAATATGAAAGCTGGAGCCCTTGACGACAAATGATGACATGCTTTCTCAGAGGAAAGAGGAAAACATTTCCAGCCCAGATGAGGCAGTGCAGGTTAGGGGAAGGAGCAGAAATATGGGAGTCAAGAGTTTGAGACTGAGGCCCAGGCCTGCTACCACCCTGTCCCACCATGACTTTAGGATGCCCTTCTGAGCTTCAGTACCTTCATCCCATAAAATGGGTGAAATGGGGGCAGCGGAATAAGGAGGAAGCAGAGAAAATTGGCTCTGGACCCCAGCTGGGCTCTGATTACTGGCTCTGTGCCTTCTTGGACGTGTTACTTAACCTCTCTGGCCTTGAATGTCTTTATCTGTAAAATAGGCATAATAAAGGTACCCACCTTGTGGGTTTGTAGGATTAAATGAGAGAATCCATGTAAATGCTTAGGACAGCGTCTGGATCCTGGCAAACGCTGATAGAGGCAATTTAGTAGGCCTTTTATCATTACTCTGCTACTGTCCATTCTACCTCACGTGGCTTGTTGTAAGATCCACACTTTCACGAATTCCTGAGCCAAAGCCCAGGGACAGCAGCATGGCAGGCAAGACCCCATGAAGAATGAAAACGTGGGGCGCCTTGTTCAAAGAGCAGGGGGAAACTGTCATTCAAGGTACTAAACTATAAAGCATTTGCTTTTTTTCTGCTCTCTTTCTCTCAACTCATCGTGGTGTTTTAAGATTGCTATTTAAGGTCATTCTGAGTGAAGAAAAATTTAAACTGCATTAATTATTAGCATGAATTTTACTGTCTATCTTTATATTGTGCCATGACAATTTTAAACATAAATATAAGAGTATTTAACTCATATGCCGAATCACCAAAATTACACAATCTGTGTTTTGTAGCTTGTACATCCATGTGCATTTCATTCAGAAGGGGAATGTCACACAAAACGTACTCAGCTGTTTTTATTTCACTTCTTGATACACGCATTCTACCAACACTCTCTACATTCAGCTAACTGATGATTAAATTATGAAGAATTTCAAGACGATGAGAGCAGACCATTAACCGATACGGAGCCCTTCTGAGCACAGGGCACTGTGTGACGGCACCCCACCCTGCCTTGGCTGCCACAGTGGTGGCGCTGACCACTTCTCTCTGGGTGGCTCTCAGCACCACTCCGACCCCCACCTCCACTAAAGCCAGGAACCAGGTGATAAACACGGCCACGTTTCCCAGCCAGATGCCTTTTGCGGAAGTCAGTGCACCAGCCAGTTCCACCCATGTTAAATCCACTGCGTTTAGCCAGAGCACTAATTAAAATCCCTCCCATAAAAGTTGTTATCTCCCAGATGCTCTGTAAACGCTAATGTGCTTCAGGGGTCCCCGTTAGGACGTGCCTGTGTATGCGGGTCCGCTGTTTATGGAGCAGCCCCGGGAAGTGGTTTGGGTGCTGCCCCTGGTGTGATGGGAGCCCAGTGGCCATTGGTCCAGCTATGGGTGGGGCTGGAGCCTGGTGAGGGTGAAGATGACCCTCTCCTGCCTCAGAGCCAAGTGGAGGTGCACCTATAAGGCAAGTAGCAGAGGCTGGTCAGAGCCTCGGGACTAAAGGGCTCAGGACTCTATACGGGACAGGTTAACATGCACTGGCACAGCCCCGCAGAGGCTGCTGAAATGCAGCGGCAGCTGGATCTGGCCCACAGGAGTGTCGGGAGTCAACCAGCTGCCAAATCCTCCCATGTGTCCAGCTCGTACTCTTAGCCAATCCCTGGGTACTTACTATGCCTGGAGGCAAAGCACTGGACACATAGTATCTCATTTCATCCTCACAACCACTCCATAAGAAAATATGTTATTGCCTCATTTTTCAGATCAGGCAACTGAGACACAGGAATGGCACAGTTATTAAGCAGTAGAGCTGGGGCTTAAACCCAAGCATGTGCCCTGTATGAGGACCTCAGCAGCCCCCTGGCTAATCCCAGGCAGGAGTTACCCACTGGAAACCTCTCAGGAATAGGGTCTGAGAGAGCCACCTGCGACCTGCCTTCCAACTCCTCCAAGTAGGGATAACACTTTAACACAGATTCTTCTATTTCTTCTCCATCAACAACAAAACAATTAATTTCTCTCCGTAGAGGTTGTTTCTGTGAAGAGCAATAAGGTGCCTCCCCAGGAGGCCTCATTATCATGGAAACATCAGTCTGGAATGGCATGGGAGCTCCCTCTGGATGGAGCCTTTGCCAGCTGCCCAGCCTAGGCCAGCCGTGCACAGCTCTCTGCCCTTGCTCTCACCTGCCAGGGCGGCAGAGTGGCTTGCCGGTTCCAGCCGGGCTGTGCCCCTGGGGAGGGCACCCCTCAGGAGGGCCAGGCGGGGGAGGCACGTCCCCCGGCGCCCACGGGCATACGCAGTTACAGCCTTGGGAAGCGGCCACTTGCCATAAAATGCCAAGCGGCCCAGCTGTCCACAACCGGTTCAAGCCGCCTGGCAGACTCAGTCAGAGGAATCCATAAACAGGCCTGGATGGAGGAAGGGTGTTTAACGAGGCGTCTGCCGGCCACCACACTCGGAGGCCAGCGGAGACCCCACTGCCTCCCAGCAGGAGAAAGGGAGGGGGGCCAGGAGCCACGGCAGGGAAGGCTGAGGAAGAAGAAACTTCAGAGGTCAGTGCTCCCTGGAAAACCCGGGCTTGTCAACCATGCTCTGGACCCTGGAAGCTGCCCCTGCCCACCCCAGAGCGGGCCCTGCCCCTCCTCCTGCAGCAGCACGTGGATGGGCCTGGGCCACTCGCCCACCTGGTCCTCCTGTGTCTCCTGAAGGCCCTGGTCTGCCCCCAGCAACCCCACAAGATCTCCGGAGGTGGGACTGTTGCTGCTGGGCGTACACATTGTGCTAATAAAGGCTCCAACAGACCCTGGCTGCAGACCCTCTGCTTGAAGAACAGGAACAGGCTTGTGTTTGCCGTGGGCCTTCCCAGGAGCTAGAAAGCGACGGCCCCTCCACGGAGGTAACAGGCGTGGGACTGAGGTCGGGCGGGGTCTCGTGCCTGATAATCAGGCAGGAAGAAGCCTGATATCTGTGCCTAAATGAGATCCGTTTGTCAAATACAAGTACCTCATAAATGAAATGGCAGCAGGCCAAAACTAACCATGCCACAGCCCCACGGATGCTCTGACGGATTTCCACGTTTAAGTGACTGTGACTGTGCACGCTGGGCTGAAAATCCACCAGCTTCTGCGAGAGTAGACCCTGGGGTAACAGCCCCCCAAAAGATTCTATCAAATCAGCAGGGGTGTGACCAGGCGGGAGAAGCGCCCAACCCGGCCATCCCAGCTCTGTGTGGCTCTGCTGATTCTCCCTCCATGGGGTCCCTGAACTCGGAGGTCCTGTTTGAAGGACAGAGTAAAAGTGATGATGACCTCTGTGAGAATACAAACTGATCCAAGGGGCTTGGTTGGAACGAAGGGTCACACAACCCCTGCTCCTGCATTCTACCCCTCAGGTGGTCACAAAAGGGACACACCTGATTAGAATCGAGTATGAAGACTGATTTTCCTGCAGGACTCAGCCACGATCAGGAGGGCAGAAATACCTCATAAATAGGGCCCAATGGCGAACAGGCAATACACTCAGTATTAACATGGGTTATGGCAGAATCAATATTGTCATTAACTTCATCTATAACTGGAGCTGTACTGACGAAACAGTGGTTGAGCAAGCTTTATAAATAAGGTGCCCCTTGGAACTGCAGCCAGAGGGAAGAGCTGGGCTGGCCTGGCTTGCTGGCAGAGACCACCTGTCATGCACCTGAGAGAGGCAGGCCCAGGCGCGGCTCCCCAGTGACAGGTGGTCTTAGGGACATCTTGCTGAAGACGCTCATCAGGGTCCGAGAAATTGGCATGGACAAAGCCTTCGTAATGAAATGAAACCCACAGTCTTGCAAGGAAAGGTTTCATTTTGTACATAATTAATAATAACTTCTCCCCCTTTTTTATTTATTACAGAAGAAAATAAGTTATTGATTTCAAGCACAAAGATAACTATTTGCATAACATAGCTGATTATATGCTGTAACTGGTCCAGATGAAATTAATTTGCTCGAAATATACTATATAATTTTCTTAAACGGGTAAAGATTTCATATCCAGGAACATTTCTAGTTGATTAGCAAAGCCCCTGATCTCATCACAAACTGGCTTAGAAAGACAGGTCTTGAATCCCCTGTCCTGCATGGTCAGAAATAAACTGTTTCTAAAATCAATTCCATGAGAGAACTGAGGTACTTTTCAACCATTTGGAAAAGACATGGGAGGTGAGAAAGTGTCTCTTATTCAACAGACACCAGAACTGCACTCCTCGTCCTGCGTCTTGTGACCTAATTATTTCAGAAGGCTAGTTTCCCAGGTCAGGCATATTCATTTTTAGCCTTGATCACCTCATTTCTCTTGCCTACAGATCGTGGTGCACTTTGCAACACGCAATTCTTGCTGGGCCTTCAGGTCAAACGTGTGTCCTTCAGTTTGCACCTCCTTTCCCTTCCTCTGGATGCGGAAGAAAGAAGTTCAAGGTGGTGCCGTCAGGTAACAGCACCTCTTCTGGGTCAGCCAGCTCCTCTGCCCAGGCTGCCAAGGGCATGGCCTGCAGAAAGCTCCCTGCGATGGTGACACCCTCCCCGGGCTGCAGGGAGCCCCGGCACACTGCTGTGGCAACTAACCTCTTCGTTTCTGAAAAAATCTGGAGCAGATGTGACATCCTGCTAAGATTTGATAAAACTGGGTGGTGTGCAAGTATGTTTTTATTATATTATTTATTTTTAGTCTCTATGTTTGAAATATTTCATAACAGCCCATAAATTTAAAAATAGTTTTGAAGGACAAGTAAGCAGATGAAGTCTTTATGTTAATCAGACCTTGTAAATGACTAGATCCTATGCCTCACTTTACGTAATAACTGTAAATGTAGGGATAATAATGCATTTATTTGTATTTATAGTTTAGGGCACTTACGATTCAATCAAACTTACTTGTATTAAAAGATCTGGCTAGTTTCCATAAGGGGACAGTCCTGGAGCAGGAAAGCTCCTTAGAAGCCATCTTTCACAGTTCACCCATTTACAGACTCCAGAGCGGCAGTCTTCTGCCCCAAGTCCAGAGCCGTCAAGTTCAAAGTCTCCTGGCTCCTGGGGAATATATTTCCAAATAACCTTTGAATAGCCTGTGGCTCGACCTCCCTCCCCTGCTCTGCACCCTGACAACTGATCAATTTTATAAAATTGGAAGTTTGGCTTTGGTTTTGCCAAAACTAGGACCCATATGAGGCCTGTCCCTGAGCCCAGTGTGACTGCATTTCAGACAAGCAGGTCAGAGTGGCAGCGTAGGAAGCCTAACCAAGTGGGACTGGGAGCTCTCTGGAGGTGTTTTCAATGATCTAGAAGTGAGGCGAAGTGAAGGTCTCACATCCCAAGCCTGTAACTCAAAGAACCCAGAGTGGGTGGCCGACTGCTCTCCTGGTCCTACGCTCACCCTGCACCATGCCCTTGCGAGTCCTTCAGACACATCTAGACGAGGTGGGGCCCTCACCCATTGAATCAGGAGTGTTTGCTACCGCTCTGCCGAGAAGAGCAAATTGAGACATTTTCCCAAGTGATGAGACCTTCAGCTGATGCTTAGGAAAAGCAATTTGTGTTTCCACCACAGCCTCGTCCTCAGCTGGGTTATGTGAGAAAACAGTGGTTCCTCGGCACTCTGTGGCTAGAAAGCAGGCATTTGCACACTAAATGAGGTGCTGCCGATGTGTATTTATATCACTTCTGCACACGTGGTAGAGAGCCTCGATCCTTGGAGAGCAAAACAAAAAAAAAAAGAAAGAAAAAGAGGGGACTTAATAGAAAGAGATCTTTTTATTAAACAACCATGACTACAACTGCATTCATTCAACCTTAGAAATATTGTGATGACTTTTCAGCATGGCAATATATTTAGATGGGAATATGTCATTAATATAAACAGCAGAAAAGAAACTATTAAACTAACGCAATTTAAAACTGAGCAAACCCAAGTGTTTGATTAAAGTTTTTTATACATTCTGTACACTTGAGCAGGTAACACAGAACCTTAATATTTTTGTTGATTTTTAATTTGCTCAAGGTGTGACATCTGAAATGTTAAAATTTCACTAATTCGTATTGAAATTAGAAGGCAGATCCACAAGGAGAATTTTCAGTCTGATTTTCTCAACTGTCTTTAGGCTTTACAGAAAAGTCTACAGCAAAACAGTAACTCAACTTAATGTCAGCCCGTGTGAGAGGCAACCTCCTCCTTCTCCGTGCTGTAATGCAGTACTCAATTTGTTGGAGTTGAGTTGGATGTAAATACATATGGTGAATATTAGCTTTGAGGATCCGGCCTAATTCCATATATGTTTAAATGCCTGCATATTTTTCTAGAAGGTTTTCAAATTTTAAAAATCCCTTGTTCCTTGGGTCATGTGTCTTCTTTAAAAGGGTGGGTTTATTTTTCCATGATTGATGATTAGCGGAACCTCTTTCCCCCAAAACACATGACCATTGCCGCAGGCTCAGGAATGCCTCCCCAACTTGTGGCCGAGCAGGGCCCATCCTCTTCAGGGAATCTGAGCACTTTTATTACAATACATTCTGTTAAGAGGACCATGTCCAGCCCACCCCGGCTCCTCCCATACCTTCACCTGGTCCCAGATTTGGGCACACACTCTCATCCACGCTTTCAAAACTCTCTCCTACAGGAGACTGACACATGTGTTGCCTGGTGGGCTGGAGGGGATCTTCAGAGATGTTTCTCACAGAGCTAGGAGTCAGACCCTGCCCCGCAGCAGACAGAAGTTCACAGGGCTTACAGAAATGGCTTACTGTATATGACGATTTGAATGGCCAAATTACAGCAACTCATTTTCATTCTAATCACAGCCTCTGGAATTCTGATATGCTGACACCCAGAATTACTGCTCTGTCATTAAAAAAAAAAAAAAAAAAAAAAAGAATGAGAGGGAATGTTTTGAATATTCCCTCCAACGTACCAAACGATGACAACACAGTGGGCCCATATGACTCAAGGGCAGCCACAGGGCCAGCGGGCAGTGAGTGCTCTTGGGATGGGGTTCACATTTCCTCCTGGTGTCAACACAAAGTTTTCTTGTGGGCAGCTTCATTCTGAGTGCGAATCATCAAACAGAGCTTAATCTGAGTGAAATACCTTTAAGACTTCTCCTTCTTAAACTCTTTAAGATCTATCTTGTCTGTTGCAAGGAGCCTCATTTTCATGTTGGAACAGATGGGGCAAAATTGTCATTAACAGAAACTGACAACTCTAAAACTGAAATATAGATTTAGAAAGGAATCAAATGAATTAAATCAATGCTATTGCAGTGAAAGCCAAAGAAATTATTAGTGATTTGTAAAGTTACCCTGTATTTTAACCTCAGTATATTTTAGTCTGGGCCATTTTAACATTCACAAGACTTTTTCACTGTCGTGGTTAACGTCTAACTGTGCAATACACTCACCTTAATTTATCTACCCCTCCTGATACAACAGCGGCAGGATAGCTGAGCCCCAGCTCTGGACGCACCTGGGTTCTTGTCTGGATCACGGAGGAGCCCTGCCCCTGCAAGCAGAGGACTTATCATGACCTGTGGGGTCTCCTCAAATATACGCAAGAGTGGGCTCATGGTATTTTTTTAGATTTTTTATTTCTTTAGTGAGGAGAATCTGATTTTAAAAACAATCCCAAACTCTAAGGCTGTTTTAAGTAATAAATGGGAGGAAAAACATTTCCAGCTGTCCAATTTTTAGATACTTTTCATGATCATATCAAACCAATTACAAAACCAAACCCATAACACCCTTGGCCTTCCTGCTGCCGAAAGCCCGAGGGAGAACAAAGCAGAAATCTCCTGGGCAGCGGGTGGGGTGGGTTCTGAAGGCCTGGGTCCTTGCCGGATCACCCTGGGCCTGCTAGGCCTCCAGTTGTACTGAGGGGCCCTAAAATATTCATTCATTCAGCAAATACTGATGGTACTCATGCCACAAAGGGCACGGTTTTAATCCTGGAAACACAGTTGTGACCAAGAGGGACAAGGTCTAAGGTTCCGAGGCTTCCTTTCTGCTTGGGGTAGAGGTAGGAGACATACAATAAACAAGTAAACCAGCAAGTCCCTCTCAGTTAGTGATAAGAACCAGAAGGAAGATGAAACTGGGAAGGGATAGGGGAGGGTTTGGAGGGGAGAGTCAGGGAGGCCTCCTGAAGGAGGAGGTATTTGGGCAGAGACTTGAATCATGAGAAGGAACCATGTGAATATCTGCGGGGAAAGCCTTGCTGGCAGAGGGAACAGCAAGTGCAAAGGCCCTGGGGTGGGAAAGAGCACATGGGTTTGCAGAACAGCAGAAAATCCAGCATGCTTGGAGCTCAGTGAGCAAAGGGGAGAGGCTGGGAGACAAGATCACACGGGGATGCCCAGGCCAGGTAAGGAGGAAGCGGATAGCTTCACAGGCCTCAATCTGTTCTAGAATTCACCATCTCCAGGATGGAATGGAAGTGGCCCACCTCCTGCCACCTACCCTGAGGCCTCCCAGGACTGTGTCCAGAGCCTGGGGGTCCTGGATGCTTAAGCAATCCATGTCCTGGTAATACCAGCCTCACCTGGACTTCTGTCTCTCCCTTCTGGTCTGCAGGAACCAGTCAAACCTGTGACTGTTGAATGAACTCTGGACTCCTCATCTCTGCATTTGAGACCTTGACCTAAAGGCTGGTCATCTCCATTAACACATTATTGCTCCCTACAGACCATGCCAGGAAGACAACCTGCCCATCCACAGTCCCTTCCCGCCTCCACCTTCCCATCTTCCCTTTGTCCGTCTTTGCTCACTCTTCTCAGACCAGATCAGACTTCACCCCACCCATTAAGCTTTGCCCTAGCTCTGCAAACTGCCTCCTACAGGCTCTGGTGCATCTGCCCCTTTGGGGGCCCTCAAAGCCAGGAGGCCTTGGTTCAGATTTTGCTGTCTCTGCCTTAATCAGTCACTACAAACAGCTCCAGAGCAGACTCTCTGGGTAAATTCCTCAGTCCAGAAACCTAGGGCACCCGCCATTCCTCACTCCCCTCGGGCTCCGTGGCCTATGTCAGCAAGTCCTTGTGGCGCCGGCTCCCATGCCTACCTCCAATCAGGCCCCTTTTCCTTTTGTCTCCACTGCTTCCACCCTAGTCCAGGCCATCATTAGCCCTGACCTGGGCAGGCTCCCTACTTCCTTCTACACAGCAGCCAGAAGGATTTTTGGTGTGTAAAATACACATAGCATAAGACTTACCATTTTAGCCATCTTTACGTATATAGACCAGTCACAGTGTATTCACACGGTTGTGCAACCATCTCCACCATCCATCTCCAGAACCAGAACTCTTTCATCTTGCAAAACTGAAACTGCGCCCATTGAACAGTAACTCCCCATTCCCTCTGCTCCCCAGCCCCTGGCAAACACCATTCTGTCTCCATGAATTTGACCATCCTAGAAACCTCATATAAATGGAATCATATGATAGTAGTCTTTTAGTGAATGACTTATTTCACTTAGCATAATGTCTTCAAGGTTCATTCGTGTTGTGGCATATGGCAGAATGACCTTCCTTTTTAAGGTTGAATAACTCCATTGAATGTATATAACACATTTGTTTATCCAGTCTTCTGTTGGTGGACACTTGGACTGCCTCCACCTTTTGGATATTGTGAATAATACTGCTATAAACATGGATGTACAAATATCTGTTTGATACCCTGCTTTCAATTCTTTTGAATATATACCCAGAAATAGAATTGCTGGATCGTATGGTAATTGTACGTTTAATTTTTTGAGGAATTATCTTCCACAGTGTAGAGGGATTTATTTTTAACACTGGTCAAATCATGTCATTCTTCTCTTAACCCCTCCTGTGGCTCCTCACTGCACTCAGAGTAGAATCCAGACTCCTCCCTCTGGCCTTGCAGACCCCCAACCTCCTCTCATGCCCCTCTCCCTTGTATGCCTCAGACACACAGGCCGCCTTGTGCTTTTTTACACTCCTGGTTCCTCCCTGCCACAGGGCCTTTGCACTGCTCTTCTCTCTGCCAGGGTGCTCTCCCAACTCACCAGCTGGTATTGCACCTAACTCAGTTGCTGCTCCTGAGTCGCCTCTTCAAAGATACCTTCCTGACCCTCTCAGCTGCAGGTCCCACCCCGCAGTGCCCTATCTCATCTCCTATTTCACTTTCTTCATTACGCTAATTATTGCCCCCTAAATTATGCCATTGTTTTGCTTGCTCCTGCCTTTCCTCCCTCTACCCTGGCCTCCACCATGCATTCCAGGGGAACAGCAGTCCTATCAGGTTGGGTCAGCTGTGTCTGCCCGGCCCCTCACCCAGCTCCTGGGACACAGCGGGAGCATACTCATCAGCTGTGGCTCGGATGGCTGAGCGCCCCACAGCCCTCTTTCAGGCTTGATTTCCCCAGGGAGGCTTCTGTGCCCCCAGTGAGACTAATCTGTCTCTTCTTTGAAGCACTTTGCAAACTGTGATCATTAATTTGTGATCATTTATTTGGTGTCTTTCTTTGCCTCCAGCCTGTGAGCCCCTGAGGCCAGGCCTGTGTCTGCCTTGGTCCCCATCAGACTTTGAGTCCCTTTCAGAGCCGGACGTGGAGAAGGTGCTCAGTAAGCATCTGGAGTCTTGGGTTCAAAACCTCCCTGGAAGGCAAGCGTGGTTTTCTTGAGTGAACCTGAGTGACTTTGCTGATGCCCTTTATGGTATCTGTAGACCCAGACCCAGAGTTGCATGGGTGTCGGTGCCCAGCACTGGCAGGGAAGCATCCCAGGCCACCAGCAGCTCCACCTTCTGCTGAGAGGCGGCCCAGATAGAGGAGAGGACAGAGGCCCAGAGGGGAGGATGGGAGTGGCGATCCAAAGGCTGATTCCCAGTGGGCCTCGCCAGGGAGGAAGCCCCTTCCCTCACGGGCTGTGAAGGGCATGTGCCTTGCAGAACAGTGACACTTAGCAAACGCCCACCTGAGGGGTTTCCATGCCCCCAGAATCAAGGACTCTGTTTTAAAATATCTGTTGATTCAAATGGAAACTGTACGGGGAGAAGATCCAGGCTTATCGATGCCTCAAAAGGCCTCAAACATTAAAATGACTGTCAAGGCTCCTGCACCTCCCAGGCCAGGCCTTTTGTCTGGTCTTTGTGCACAGCCACCAGGGTGGCTGGCTCTCCGGTCACATGCTCCCTGACAATAGCCCTCTGAATAAGTCTGTCCAGAGGAGGCTCCAAGTGCCCCCTTCGAGTGACAGAACCCAGCGCGCAGCCCCACCTCTGAGAAAGGAAACCCATGGGCACCTCGGCCTCATTTGGGCATCACCTACTTACCAGGCATGGGCTGCAAGGAGCGCTCAAAGGGGAGGGGAACACAGCCAGGGGCCTCTAACTCCCCTTTCTAGATGTGGAACCACAGGCCTCACCTAATTAACCCAGCTCCAGGGGCACCAGGGGAAGGGGAGAATCAGGGAAGATGGAAAGCGACCCCCTGGCCCATAGCCGGTGCCCGGCTGAGCAGTCCTTGTCCTGCCGAGGCCTTGTCCTGCCTAGTGACCAGACGAGACACTTCCACGGGGCAAGGCCCCAACCGACCACTCAGCCCTGGACCTGGACCAGCCTCCAAAGCTGGCTCCTAAGTGAACATGGTGGGCCTGGCCCGAAGGTGCCCCGCAGCCTTAGGGAACAAAGGATAAAGGGAACACTGAATGAGACTGGGGAGACTGGGGCTCACCCTAGCCCCACCCTTGACATGCTGTGCATCACTGGGAAGTCACTGAACCTCTCTGAGAGCTGATTCCTCCTGTGTGAAATGGGGTGGTAACAGTCACATTCCACCTCGCAGGATCACTGTTCGGATTAGCAGGATCACGTACACAGAGCACTTTACAAGCTGCTCAGCGCCACGCAACGCCCACCCTCATCATCACTGAGCATCATGGTCTTCATGGGCCCTCAGCTCCCGCTGTGAGCGGGCACTCTGCACACATTCTTTGCCAGCTTTACAATGTCTCTGCAGGGCTGGTGTTGTCATCTCCATGGTTTTGGATGAAGAGGCAGACTTGGGGCAGGAAGGCTTGGCCCAAAGTCACACAGCTTTGATTTGAACCCAAGTTGGCCTAGTGCTCGACCCTCTGGCCCTGACGGCACTCGCTGTCACTTCCCTTCAAGAGACCCACACCGTGTCCACTGTGAACAGAGCCTGCTGTGCGTGCTCAGGAGCTACTGGGAGACACCCTTCTCCAGGGCAAACAGGTCTCTCTCCACAGGTACCAATGGAGGGGTTGCCCCAGGTGACAGGCGGGTTTCCACAGGTAAGTTTTCATGTCCTGCTTTTTTATAGCCCCAATTGCTGGCACCTAAAAGGAAAAAACACTGATTGAAATAAAGTCCCCACCAGCTCATGCGCCCTACAGCACTACCCTTTGTAACCCAGCCAGCACTCAGGATGGCAGCCTCTTTCCCCAGGGCTCAAGGGAGCCTGGGGGAAATCCCACTGCTCGTCCTGCATGTAAGAGTGAGTGATGGCTGCCCTGTAGGACTGGGGTTGGCATGTTGGAGATGAAGTCTCATTCTGTCACAGGTGACCCCCACCCCAGCATAGAAACATCGTCAAAAACTGTGACTGACCACCACACTCTTCATTTGAATTCAATCACCCTTCCTAAAGGGCATTTCTGTAGCCTCTGTAAACTCACTACTGGAGACAGAGCTTGCCATGTTCCTGACTTCCTTTGGCAGGGGTTGGGGTGGGGGTGGGGGAGGGCTGTGGATTCCACTGAGACTGGAAGACTGAGGGAACTGTCTCTCCTCTAAGAGGTAGGTATTCTTTGACTGGACAATGAAAGTCATTGAACTTGTTACATTTTCCTTTTTTGCCTTGGCTGCCGGGAAGCTCAGCAATAGCATTAATATTTAATCCTTAATCCAGAGTTCCCTCTCTCAATTTCATCTTTTGCCTCTAGCCATCTTATTCTGCCTATATCACACCCATATCAGAAAGGTGTTGGCAGTAGGAAGTCTGCAGCTTTTAGATAAATCTATGCTGGAAGACCCTCCCTAGGGCCCTCTCCCAGGGCTCTCTCCTGCCCTGGACTCTGACCACCTGCATTTACCACCTTGTCACTCCCAGGAACCCTGGTCATGTCTTCCACTCAGCATTCCTGTCCTGCTTCAAGCTGAGCCTCCCTGTCCTCTGCATAGGCTTGTGCTTCTGCCTCAAATGTCATGTCTGGCAGCACACAGGTGTCAGAAAATCTTGTTTAAGCACAGAACAATAGCGAATTTTCTCTCTGTGATGGTGTGGAGTTCAGCCTGCTGCATGGCCGTGACTGTTCCCTCTAAAACATGCGTCACAGGGTGATGGACTGCCCTGCCTCAGATTCAAAAAATGAAGCAAATTTTCCTCTACTAATTTAGTCACATACAACAATAAATCCCAGAAATATGTCTTATGTATATTTTGCATTACCTTTTGCAGACAAATACAAAAACATGGTCAACATTTGCAATAAAATTATCATAGAAATGCCATCTCAAATCTTATTTTCTTTTTTCCAATGTGCATTTCACAAATAACTTGTATTAAAATTATGTTTTACAGAGTAGAAATAGAAAACAAATACCCCTGGTAATTTAAATAGGCATTTGCATAACATGACTAGAACACTTTAGAAAAACGCACAGCATCAGAAAATATGAGTTCAAAAACACTTAAATACAAGTGATTTTAATAAGTCTAATATGAAAAATGCCTTTTAGCTGTGTTAATTAGTGAATTAAAATGTGTTGATCTTGGAATATTTTCCAACTAACAGGTTTGGGGATTGGTGTAGGCTTTTTTTCTTTTTGTTTCTGGGAGAATGTTTCCATTCATTAAACACTACCACAGGGCCATCCTGGAAGTGTTTCTGCAGGGATCTGGAGAAAGGCTGAAACCAAGCTTATGCTGGGGGCAAGGGAAATACAGCTGCATGAGGGGAGAGTGGAATAAATGTCAGATGCCAAGGGTCCTGGGTCAGACCCACTTAGGTGCAAAGTGGGGCTGAGTGGCTCCCCTGCACCAGACCTCGCAGGACCTGGGGCCCCAGGTGTGGGCAGGGAGAGGTGGAGAGGAGATGGCACAACCCATACAGCCTGCCCCTACTGATGCCTGGGCGTTGCAGACCCAGCTCCTTCTCTTCCTTCTCTGGAAGCACCTGCCCAAGCACAAGGGTTCGCTTGCGTGTGGACACTTCGTGCACCGATGCATTGATGACTTACGCTGTAGACCTTATTTTCCTTTGTGCATTTTTTTTTTTTTTTACAGTTCTCTTTCTCTTTCCATTTCTGGGTCGTTCCCTGGTTTGGTACAGCAGGTCAGCTCTGGGCAGGTCTTGTGAAGCACGTGGCCTCATGGCCACGAAGCACAAACACAGCTGAAAGGCAGCGTAACCAGGCCCCTTGGGGATGGCTGCCTTTCCCGTGGAGGAGCACACTGTCACTTAAGGATTCGGGCTCTGTGCAGTGACTGCTCAACAAAAACAAGGAAGATGCATGTTTATTTCTGCAATTTAGTTGGAATTCCCTTCTGAGAACCCACAGTAGAGGCGCCTTCAGTGTACAGCTTCTGAGCTCTTAAAATTTTCATTCCAGGTTCCCAGGAAACAATGCATTAGAACACATCACTGCATCCTCACATCATTAAAACTCTCCTCCTTGCCCAGTTTTCCCAAGAACTGGTTGGGGAAATAAGGGCGCCTTGGGGCATGGACTATAGAGGGGCAGGCCAAACAAGGAAGGTGCTAGAGTAGATGGCCCGGGCCAAGCCACAGCCGCCCTGCCAAATGCCTGGTCGCGGGGGATGGTGCTAATCCGCCTGCCTGCAGAAGCTGCCACCAACTGGGCCCCTCTAGCTAAAGAAGCTTCTCCAGCCACTCAGGTGGCGTGGATCCCACCAAGGACCCTGTATCACATTTAGCGGTCATGTGTCCTTAGAATCTTCTAGACTCTAACAATTTCCTTGTTTTTAATGACCTTGACAGACTTGAGAGATACTGGTCAGGTATTTCGCAGACTGTTCCTCAGTTTGGGTTTGTCTGATGTTTTTCTCATGGTTAGACTGGGATTACGGGTTCTTGAGAGGAAGACCACAGAGATGAATTGCCATTCTCATCATCCTGTCAGAATCACTTATCCCTGTTGATGTTGACCTCGATCACCTGGCCGAGGCCAGATTCCTCCACAGTGAGGTTACCCTGTCTTATCCCCTCTTTCCATACTGTGTACTTTGGAAGGAAATCACTATGTGCAGCCCATGCTTAAGGAAAGGGGATTTTAATCTAACTGATTGAGGGCAGAGTATCTACCTTCATTACTGGGAATTCTTCTGTATAGGAGGTTTGGCTACTCTCTCCATTTATGTGTTTATTTAGTTATTTTTCTATCTCAAAATGGAGTCATGGATATGTATTTTATTCTTTGGGTTATAATCCAATACTACATTATTTATTTTGTGGGTCAAAGTGTTCTAGCTTTGGCCATTGGGAGGTCTTTCAGTTGGCTCCTGTGTCCTTTTGACACTCAGCCCCTGTCATTGTGTGTGCGTGTGTGTGTGTGTGTGTGTGTGTGTGTGTGTTGTGAACTTTCTTATTTTCTGACACTGTAAGATGCTCTAATCTCACCCTGTATATTTTCTATTTCAGTCTTAGAATCAGCAATTTCTCCAAGAGCCATGGTTCCTATCTTTGAGAATGGTAATAGCAACCAAGGTCTGGGTGCTTGTGTGCTAGTTTGTACTGGGCTGTCATTGCTTCTCGGCCCTCTCAGCTGACAGAGCAAGGAAATGTATGTGTGTATATTAACCCTTACATACACACAGATTTATAAATATTTCTACATGCATCCATCTGTATCTGCATTAAGCTAAACTGGAGCTCACAATGATGTCCCCAACTCTACTCCAATACCACGGATCATTCTAACCTTCCCCACTTGTTTGTCTGCAAGGTGCCCACTTTCCAGGTGGAGAGAGAAAGGCTCTGAGGTGGCTCATTGTCACGGCTCAGCTCAGGAATGGACAGTAAAGCCCACACCCCAGGTCCATCCTGGCCTGTTCCAAAAATGCAGCAGCCCTAAGCTAGTGGTTGGAGGGTGGGGACAATGTTTGCCTGGTGAGGAAGGGGAGAGGGTAGGGTCCTACCCAGGCAGCAAGAAGGCTAGGGTCCCAGGAGGCCAACAGTTTAGGAACTCCCACAGGGGGTAACTAAAAGCTGGTCAGCAGAGAGTCACAGCCTTGGGGCACCCATTTTCCATTGTCACATCACCCTGACCAACCTGGCCAGTAAATGAGCCCTAGGCAAGCCCACTATAGCTGATGCTAGCTGCTGCCCACCCACCTCTCTCAGGCCTCAGCCTCCGAGCGCACACCTGCCACTTCCAACAGCCAGGCACAGAGGTTCCACGTTGCTGCCCCTGGGGGTACCTCCAAAGCCTTGGAAGTCCCTTTGCCCTCACAGCCCAGGTAGCTAACACCTTGGGAGCAAGCCTCATGCAGGGGTTGACAGTATTTGGTGTACAAACACACCAACTTCCTCCTGGTGAGAACACTCCGAGGCCTGTGCTATAGCACCTCCCAAGCTCCCATGGGACTAGTGGACAATCTACCTTGTTTGGCTGCCTCTCTCCTCCTCTCACTCCCCCCTCCCTCCCAAATAAAACACTTACACTGCATCCTTATCTCAGGGGCTGCTTCGGGGGGGACCCAAATCAGGCCCCCAAAACCCACACTAGTCCTTTCTTATTTGCTGTCTTCAGCCCAAACTGTTCACACATCCGCAGAGCGTGACTGTAGGCTCTGTCCCAGCCACCGGCAGGGGGAGGCTGTCGGAGCAGAGGCTCCAGAGCTTGGGCTGTCAGGTGGGAGGAGATGGGGGTGCAGGTCTGGTGGTCACCCCTGCTCGCTCACGGTGGAGAAGTGTTAAGGGGGCAACATGGCCCTGTGGTCTAGCCAGGGAGGCCATAGGAAGGAAGAAAGGAAGGCCCGGCTTAGCTCTGAGAGCCATTTTAAAGCCATCTTTCCCAGCATATGAGGGGAAGGGAGCTCCATTTGTCAGTGCAGGTAGAGGAACCGGTGGCATCTGAGCTGACACCTGCATAGTCTCCGTGACGTCCCCACAGAGGCTCCATCAGTCAGAGCAATGTGCCCGTGTCCCATGAAGGGCGACAGTCAACTGACAGATCGAGCTGCGCCCATATGGAGTGCATGCTGGCCGCCCCCCACCCTGAGGGCAGCAGCATTTGTCAGGAAGCTTCCCTGGGCCTGAGAAAACGCAGTGTCTGATTCATCGGCACCTCTGCACGCTCTTGCCCGTCAGAGGCCACCGAGAGCGTGGCCCTGCCACTGGCCTTTCACAGCCTGGGCTGACACGCTGAGCTTTGCGCAGGAAGCCCACACACACTTACCGTGTGTACACACACAAGCAGTTACACACCCACCCAGCACACACTAAAAAAAAATCCCTTCTGCTTTTCTAGACAAAGTCCTTTTCCTCCACAAGTTAGTCTGTCTGACCGGGCCCTACCCACCCTCAAGTCCCCATGCCCCTTCCGGGGGCTGGGGCCCGGCACCTGTGTTCGTCCCTGGGGCTCTCCAGAAAGCGGCTCGGGGCTCACGTGAAATTCTCCGTTGACTTTAGAAGGATTCTGAGGTGTCCTGATTACCACTCTGTCCTTATGAACTAGATTAGAGGGCCCTTAACGGATAATGCCTGGAGTCCTCTCTGCTTGTCGGACATTGAGAAATTATGAGCGGGGTCTTAAGAGATAAGTGAAACAGTGAGGCCTCAGCCAGGAGCTCAAAAGGTGGTTCCAGGGAGGCTTTCAAAACAATACCCGGCACAGGCGGGAATGATTTCCCTGGCTTTGGATGCTGAACTATGAGCCTCTCGGTGAAATCTTTTCATATCGGCATAAGACCTGGGTAGCTCTTAATCCTTTAATTCTACCAGTTGGCCAGGAGCTAGAACTGGATTTGAAACCTAAGGAAGGGAGAGGGGGAAAACCAACAGAGGAATTTAAAACTCTTCAAAGTTGGGCCCAGCCAGGGGTCATGCCAGTAGCGCAGCTGTGGGGAGGGATGCCCCTTGGCCTCCCCGCCACAAACGGGTGTCCAGACTGGGGTGTCAGGCTGCCGGGACCCTGGTGATCACTGACCAGAGGTTTGGAGGCAAGCTGTGAGGACAGGAGGGTCTTTTAGCAAGAAAGCCCCCTGCTCATGGGGCAGAAGGCAGTGGGGTGCTTCCCGCACACTGGCTCCCCAGAGTAGGAAAAATCATCATCATCTTTGTAATGGGCAACTGATACGTCCCTCCATCTATGTGAAGTGTTTATAAAAACATCTTTGGAGAATCAATAACTGGGCAAAGTGAAAAGTGTGCCGTGGTCATGCCACCGCTGTCCAGACTGCCCCCCAAACATGACTCCACACGGCAGCCCCTCCCCACTGCCTGGAACTGCAGCCCCCTGCTCCACCGGCCCGTTAGCAGCCTCACCCTTGGCAGTGTGGGGCCGAGGAGGTCTCGTTTAGAAAAGAGAAAACAGAATGAGAGGGGAGGATGGGGTCAGAGGTCCCACAGAGAGGCCCTGACCCCCGAGAGCCTCATGTTGGAGTCACTGATGTGACAAGTCTCCCTGGAAACATGACCGTGACCACAGAGGCTGTGACCACAGTCTTGGAAGAGGCATCTGCTGCAGGGCCTCATTCATTCATTCATTCATTCATTCTCTCAGCAGGGGCATGTCGAGGCCTGCTCTGTGCCGGACCCTGGGCTCTGTGCTGGGAGAGAGCAAGGGACAACTTCGGTCCTTCCGCTCCAAAACCCCACAGGCCAGAGGGGAACTGAGGTGGGAATTGCCAGTTACAAAGCAGCATGACTGTGCTGGACAGAGGAAAACCCTGGGGCCACAGGAGAACAGAGGATCCAGGTACCTACCCAGATTGGGGGTGGGGGGGGGTCATGAAAGCCTTCCAGAAGGAGCTGAGCCCTGCTGGTGCAGTAGGAGCTGCCAGGAGAAAAGGTTGCCCCAGTCTCTGTCCTGGATCTCTGAGGGTTCTGGGGTAGGGCAGGTGAGGAAGGGACAAGGAGAAGAGTAAGAATCCATCCCTGTGTCCCCCGTAACAGTAATAAATCAATTGTCAAAGACCATTCTTCTGCCCTAGACATTTTAAGGAGTCTCAAAAGAGAAGGTTCTCAGACAAGAGCTAGGGTCCCCAAGCTCTACACAGAGCCCACTTGCCCCAGCGGTGGGCCGCGGCAGAGGGATGGCTGGCTGGCTGGCTGTTTCGTGGCTGGACAGCTGCTCAGGCCAGCAGGGTACAGCACGGGACCCTGTGGACACAGGAAACGTGCACAGAGAACTGGCCCTGGAACCAGGCCTCCGGATTCCCAGTCCAGGTACATCCATGCCTCCATCCAGCGGCGCCAGGTGGCAGAAGGAAGAGAGCTGGAAAGGCGTCACACCGTCTGCACCCTTCTTTGCGGCTCCTCCTCAGGTCCACAGAGTAAGACACCTTCCCTGCATACACACAGAGTCATAGCAGAACCTGCGGCATAAGCAAGGTGGAGGCAGAGACCTGGTGTGAGGGCAGGGGAGACTGAGGGACACGACCATCCATCTTGCCATCTGACCACATGCTAAATGGTCCTTGAGAGGTATTTGGTTGATGGATTTTCTTTTTAAAGAAGAAATTTCCGGGACTTCCCTGGTGGTGCAGTGGTCAAGAATCCACCTGCCAATGCAGGGGACACGGGTTCGAGCCCTGGGCCGGGAAGATCCTGCATGCTGCGGAGCAACTAAGCCTGTGCACCACAACTACTGAGTCTGCGCTCTAGAGCCTGCAAGCCACAACTACTGAGCCCTCGTGCCACAACTACTGAAGCCCGCGTGCCTAGAGCCCATGCTCTGCAACAAGAGAAGCCACCGCAATGAGAAGCCCACGCACCACAACGAAGAGTAGCCCCCGCTCACCGCAACTAGAGAAAGCCCGCGCACGCAGCAACAAAGACCCAACACAGCCAAAAATAAATAAATAAATAAATTTATTTTTTTTAAAAAAGGGAAGAAATTTCCTTATATTTCAAGCTGGACTCCTAGTTGCAAATCACCAAATCCCAATTTAAACTGTTAATAAAAGGATGGAGGGTAGTGAGGTTCAGGTTCCTGAAAAGTCCAGGAGAGGACCGGGTGTAGCTTCAGGTATAGCTGGATCCAGGTACTCAAATCCAGCCTCCAGCTCCTTAACTCTGGCTGCACTCTCAGCCCAAGCTCTCCCTTTGCAGCAGGACAGGCTCCTGAAGCACCAGATTTGCCTCCTGTCAGCTCAGCAACCCCTCAGACAGGAGAGCATTTCAGAAAGTTCCAGACAAAGTCCTTGGACTGCCTCTTGGCACAAATGTGGGTCAGCTGAGCATCCCTGAAGCAAATGCTGTGTGGGGACATGGCTCTGTCCTGAGATAAGTCTGGACAAGTTATCACCTTTAAGCCAGAGAGTGGGTCATCCTACCAGAACTGCATGGACCAAGAAATTTTTTTTTTTGGATCAGGATCGTGAAGGGTGAGGGGTGGAGGGTGTGCAGGGGGAGCGTCCCAAAGAAGAATCCAGGTGCTATTGCCAAAAGAAGACTGAATTGAAGCTAAACAGGTGAAATCTATTCAGCATCCTTTTCACAAGCTCAGGAAGCTGGCAGGTCATGGTTTCTGCATCTGGGGGACACAAGAAGCTGCTTCCCTCTAGAGGCACAGGTCTTGGCCTAGGCCCTCTGAGCACCTCCCGTTCAGCACCTGGATGACTACACCCCACCTCACCACTTGCCCCTCCCCATTCCTGCAGCCCCTACCCCACCCCCCATGCACCCACCAGCCCCAGTCCCTGGGGGACCATTTGGGAAAAGGCAGCTGTCCCCCTGTGCTGGTTATTGATTTAATTTCTGTTTACTTCACTGTAAGCTTAATTTGCTGTGTTAATGGCATTTTAATCCACTTGCTGGTTGCATGGGGCTGATAATACCACACTTCTGTGCAGCAGCAGTGAACATTTCTGTGGCCCGGTTCTTTGGTGAGTGGGGCCAGGAGTCCTTCCCCAGAGCAGTCCCCTCCCCCACCCATAAGTGACACCCGCTGCCAGCCCCTGGGGGCGGGAGACACTGCTGCCTGCTCTTTGGGGCTTCAAAGTCCGCCAGAGCAGAGGGCACCCTAGCTAAGGGCCGTCCCTGAGCCCAGAGGGAAATGGGGCTGCTGCTGTGGGTGAGCTGCGCAGGGCTTCAGCCAGAGAGAGTGGCCTCGGGGGTCCCGGGAGCTGCCTTGGTCAGGCGTGGCTTCCTGGTGGGATCAGCCTTGAGCCGGGCCTTTGAAATCAAAGATAGAAATAAGCCAGATAATTGAGGGATTCTAGAAAAATTTAGCCAAATCTGATTCCTCCATCTGGAGTCAAATTCTGTTAGCTGTCTGTGTCCTTGTCCCCAGTCACCATCCGCCCTCATGGCAGCGGTGAGTTCTGCCTTTCACTGAGTCATCGACACATAAACAGTGTGGCACCACGGGTTGGGTGCCGGCTCAGCCTCGGAGGGCTGTGTTGGAAACCCAGCACCGGCCGTCAGTTCCACATCTGGAGAGTGGGGACTGGACCCTGGCCAGGTGGGTATCACAGATTTGAGGTGACCTGGGACAGCACTGGGTAAATCCTGGTGCTGCCTACGTGGTGGGGTCACTGGGGCAGTGGACCGCAGGGACTCCCCATGGGCAGAACTGGACACCTGCCACGCCCATGGCCCCGAGGCAGGCCAGAGGGCTGCCTGCCATTAGGGTCACAAGCCAGATATTGGCCCTTGACCCAAAGACAGCCCCTGTGGGTGGCCGGCAGTGGTCAGAGAGCAGGCCGCTCTAACCAACGGGTGTGCATTTCTGGAGAGTGAGTAATGACCCGGCACAGCCTCTCTGTGGAGGAGGTGACATGTGCCGAAGGAGCGCATCACAGTCAGGGTGTGGAGGCCAGGAGACACGCAGAGAGTGTAAGGAAAACGGTAATAAAATAAGAAAAGGAGGGGGAGGAGAAAACATTTATGGCTCTTCCTGGGTTCCAGGCACTCTCCCAAGTGCTCTCCTTGTGTTATTACACTTAAGCCTCGTAACAACTCTGTTGTTTTTTCCCATTTTATAATAACTGAGGCTTAAGAGAGGGTCACACAGCTCATACCCAGCAAAGCCAAGACTTGGACCCAGGAGGTCTGACTCTAGAGCTTGTGTTCTTAGATTTAAAAACAAACAAACAACAAAAAAAAAAACAGTAGGGAGAGGCCACGGGGCAGCAGAGGCCACGGGGCAGCAGAGACCACGGCCAGGAGGAGAGTGGAGGGGACGTGGCAGGGACAACAGGACCGCAGGACGGGCAGCAGGGCGCTACCGCTCAACTAGGGCTCCTCCCGGACAGCCGTCCACAGCCCTGCCTCGGGGCCCCCGTCCCTCCTCTGCTTTCTTGTCCTTCACTAGAGATGGGAAACGGAGCCCACTCTCCCTTACACTCTGGGAGGGCCAGGCTACGTAGAACCCTTCTCTGGTTGATTATTCCGGTCCCAGACCTCCAGACACAGTAGCCCCACCACCCCAGGGCCACGCCTGGGGACCCGGGTACCTGTCTCTATCTCCCTGTTTGGGCTGTGGTCCCTGTTATGGGTGTGTGTGGCTTGCACACACACACGCCAAGACCAGACACCCCCCGACTGCCCAGGGGCTCATCCCCAGCAGACGGCCATTCCCAGGGGCTCAGTGGCCCGGACAAACCCCTCGTGGTGTCATTGCTCATTGAGAGCCACACAGCCTGTAATGACCCTGGGCATTTCCTGGGATTAATGGCCAGGAGGATTAATGGCCCTCAGCGACACCCTGGGCCATTAGGCACCAGGAAGCCCCACACCTCAGTGGCTATTACTTAAGTGGAAGACATTAGCGAGCTAACAACAATGTCTAACAAGGAGGGAATTATCGGGAGAGGGCCTGTCTGAGCTCATTACCTGGTCAGGCTGAGGACAAGAACTGCAGCCAAAGGAAGGCGTGCCCCTTCCAGTCCCCTCCCTTTCCCCATCTTCTGGAGGCTTCCTTTTGACCTGGAATCACTTTTATTCTGGAGCATTTGTGTGTGTCTGTGTCTGTGTGTGCCTCTGTGTATATGTGTACATGTGTCTGTGTGTGTCCCTGTATGTGTGTCTGTGTGTCTCTGTATGTTGTATGTACCTATGCCTGTGTGTGTCTGTGTCCGTTTGTGTTTGTGTGTCTGTATGTGTTTCTGTATGTGTGTCTGTGTGGGTGTGCATGTGGGGTGTGTGTGTCCTGTGTCTGTGTCTATGTGTGTCCATATGTATGTCTGTGTGCATATATTTGGGTGTGGGTGTGTGTCTGTGCTGTGTGTCTGTGTGTCCGTGTGCATGTCTGTGTGCATGTATTTGGGTATGTGTGTGTCTGTGTGTGCGGTGTGTGCCTATGTGTGTCCACGTGCGTCTATGTGTGTCCGTGTGCATGTTTGTGCATGCATTTTTGTGTGTGTGTGTGTGTGTGTGTGTGTGTGTTTGTAAGGCCTTCCAATCTTACCTCTGGAGTGTCGGTGCTTCCTTGCTCTCGCCTCTGTTGAGCAAGTCCCTTCTCCACTGACGGCCAGTCTCCTGCCTCTCAGGACCACACTGCATCCAGCCCTCCCCCCACCTCACGTTCCCTGCTCCAAAAACAGTTTGCGTTTCAAACCACACTTTATTCCACAGATATTTCTGATCCCTCATGGAGCAGTCATGTCCTCTGTGCAGCCCTGGAATTCAGGAGGTCCCTGCCCTCCTGCAGCTGATAGTCTATAGCAGGGAGAATAAAGAATGACTATTAATGCCAAAATATAAGGCCAGGTCTTTCCCAAAATTATACTGTAAAAAATGGAGAGCTGCCTTGTGCTCGGGTCTTTGCAAAGTCTTCTGTCACATTGCTGGCTCTGTTCTCCCTTACTTTCTGCTTGAACTTAAAGGAAAGATACATTAGTCCTACAGGTTTTTTTTTGGAGAGGAAATCATGAATTCTTTTTTTTGTTGTTATTATTGCAACTTTTTTTTTACTGGAGTATAGCTCCTTTGCAATATTGTGTTAGTTTATACGGTACAGCAAAGTGAATCAGCTATACGTGTACATATATCCCCTCTTTTTTGGATTTCCTTCTCACTTAGGTCACCACAGAGCACTGAGTAGAGTTCCCTGTGCTATACAGTAGGTTCTCATTAGTTATTTTATACATAGTAGTGTATATTTGTCAATCCCAATCTCCCAGCTCATCCCACCCCCCCTTCCCCCTTGGTATCCATACGTTTGTTCTCTATGTCTGCATCTCTATTTCTGCTTTGTAAGTAAAATTGTCTATACCAATTTTTTTCAGATTTTTTCCACATATATGTGTTAATATATGACATTTGTTTTTCCCTTTCTGACTTACTTCATTCTGTATGACAGTCTCTAGGTCCTTCCATGTCTCTACAAATGACCCAATTTCATTCCTTTTTATGGCTAATATTCCACTGTATATATTTACCACATTTTCTTTATCCATTCCTCTGTTGACGGACATTTAGGATGCTTCCATGTCCTGGCTATTGTAAATAGTGCTGCAATGAACATTGGGGTGCATGTGTCTTTTTTTTTTAACATCTTTATTGGAATATAATTGCTTTACATTGTTGTGTTAGTTTCTGCTATATAACAAAGTGAATCAGCTATATGTATACATATATCACCATATCCCCTCCCTCTTTCGTCTCCCTCCCACCTTCCCTATCCCACCCCTCTAGGTGGTCACAAAGCACCAAGCTGGTCTCCCTGTGCTATATGGCTGCTTCCCACTAGCTATCTATTTTACATTTGGTAGTGTATATATGTCAGTGCCACTCTCTCACTTCACCCCAGCTTACCCTTCCCCCTCCCCGTGTCCTCAAGTCCATTCTCTACATCTACATCTTTATTCCTGTCCTGCCCTTAGGTTCTTCAGAACCTTTTTTTTTTTTCTTTAGATTCCATATATATGTTAGTATATGGTATTTGCTTTTCTCTTTCTGACTCATTCACTCTGTATGACAGACTCTAGGTCCATCCACCTCACTACAAATAACTCAATTTCGTTTCCTTATATGGCTGAGTAATATTCCATTGTATATATGTGCCACATCTTCTTTATCCATTCAACTGTTGATGGACACCTAGGTTGCTTCCGTGTCCTGGCTATTGTAAATAGTGCTGCAGTGAACATTGTGGTACCTGACTCTTTTTGAATTATGGTTTTCACTACTGGGTATATGCCGAGTAGTGGGATTGCTGGGTCATATGGTAGTTCTATTCTTAGTTTTTTAAGGAACCTCCACACTGTTCTCCATAGTGGCTGTATCAATTTACATTCCCACCAACAGTGTATGAGTGTTCCCTTTTCTCCACACCTTCTCCAGCTATTACTGTTTGTAGATTTTTTGATGATGGACATTCTGACCAGTGTGAGGTGATACCTCATTGTAGTTTTGACTTGCATTTCTCTAATAATTAATGATGTTGAGCATCTTTTCATGTGTTTGTTGGCCATCTGTATGTCTTCTTTGGAGAAATGTCTGTTAAGATCTTCCACCCATTTTTGGATTGGGTTGTTTGTTTATTTGATATTGAGCTGCATGGGCTGTTTGTATATTTTGGAGATTAATCCTTTGTCAGTTGCTTCGTTTGTAAATATTTTCTCCTATTCTGAGGGTTATCTTTTTCATCTTGTTTATGGTTTCCTTTGCTGTGCAAAAGCTTTTAAGTTTAATTAGGTGCTGTTTGTTTATTTCTGTTTTTATTCTCATTACTCTAGGAGGTGGGTCAATAGTCCTACAGGTTTTAATCAATGCTAACTTTGGGTGCTCATAGAAGTCACCTGATGGAATCAGTAAAGAAAAAAAAAGGCAAAGAAAATAAACAGAACAATAATAATTATTCGTGGGAAGGGGTGTGATCTCAAAATTTCAGGTGCTGGCAGTCATTGAAAAGCAGCCTTTTAAGGGTCACATAAAGAAGCAATCCAGGAAGTGGTTATTTTATGGAGAACATAGATAGCAAATGATGCTCATGGCTTCGGGTACCATTCTTGACATCATCCTCATAGATTCAAACAGTCCTGCATCCCACAGATGGCTGGAGGCAGGGCCTGAGGATACGACCCCTGCTAGTGAAGGCAATGAGGTGGAGGTGCTTACAGGGAGTTTAAATACAAGGGATTCCCGGTGTGGGAAAATGAAAAAGTGTTCCTAAATGACAGCACCATCTTATACAAGATGTGATTTCAAGTATATACCGCAACATAAACACTTCTAAAGGGGAATTAAACTATTTTGACTACTTCCTCGAAAGTCTATACATGCAAGCAGGACCTCCCAAAAATGTTCTCCTCTTTTCATTGGGAAAATAGGGGATCTTCTTGTATTCAGATATGAAGGCACAAACAGTAATTACATAAGTTATTTGATTAAAACAGTGACTCGTAAGCAAAGGAAAAGTGCAGGGTGTTATGAAGCCCAAGGATTATGTTTTTAAAGAAGTACTGCCTGAATTAGCATTGAAAGAAGGAAAGGAATTCACTGGTCCAGCAGAGGTGGCAAGCACGGAGAGCTCCAGGCAGCGAGAACACCATATGCAAAGGCCCTGTGGAGAAGAGTGGGGAAAGGCCCTTTCTGTGGGAGCCCAAAGGAGAGGGATGAGCTCTTGTAAAGCCTCACGGGGGTTCTGGCCTCTCTCCCAGGGACAAGTGGGAGCCATCAAAGGGTTTTACACACCAAAGTAGAGCGATCGACTTCTGTTTTTAAGAGAGCCTCTGGATGCATCTCACAGTTGTGACAGTCATGCCCTAATTATTTGAGCTCTGGGGACATAGCAACTTGCATTCCCTTCTGTCATTTCCCTCACTGTTTCAGGTAAGTTTTTCCTGAAAACTGAACTCACTTCCTGTGGCCAGGGATCTCTCTCCCCTCCAGAATGGGGCAGGCGATGGAGAAGACTTTATAGGTTCTTGGAATTTGGAGCTCAGGTGTATACCACCAGTATGGAAGGGACAGTTCTCCTTTCATGACCTCCTGATAGGCAAGGAACAAAGGACAAAGTCAGCCCAACAGGGAACCAGACCCCTGCTTCCCTCCACAGCTTTGCAAATCTGCCCAGCTCTCCTCAGGCAGGCCCGAGGCCTCGGGCTGGCCTGGGCACTATGGCTCTCTACCCCACAGCAGGCCACAAGGATACAGGTCCTCCTCCTTCGCCAGCAGTGGCCTGGATGCCCCTGGACGTCTTCAATCATAAGTCACATCACACAGCACGTGGGGGTTGGATCCTAACAGTGCATAAGGTGAAATGAGAGCAAAGTCAAAATTTCCCTTGAAATGCTTCTCCTTCCATCAAGCTGGTGGCTGCTTACAGGGCATGTTGTATGAAAACATGTCTTTAAACACAAGCATCTCCCTGAGCTCTGTGGGAGCTCACACCACGGGAGGAGGTGGACCCCACCAGGGGAACATCAGATTCTCGACTGCCACGTGCACGCTCTCACCCGGGGACATGCGCCCACTGAGTGGAAAGGCCAGCAGAAGTCACAGTCTAAACTATCACCTTGATGTCTCTGCCCCCTCCACTGTGAATCCTAAGTGGCCCGTGTGGGATGCTCCACGGAGCCCTCCACTCTCGAGCTGATTGGAGCTGCGCCTGGGCACGAGCCAGGAAAGGTGTGACCCAGGCTGGGGTCTGCCGCAGGCCCAGGGACCCCCAGCCACAGGGTGACGGGGCAGGGAGCCCAAGCCACAGGAGATGGCCCCAGTCTCGTCCTAGGCTGGTCTAGCCTCACAGTGGACACGCAAGAGTATGGGGAGCCACTGGCCATCCTGGGCATGGGGTCTTTTGCTCGCTGCTCTGGGATAAAGGGAAATTCCATTCTGCTTAATTCCAGCATGGTCCTGCGAAAGCCCGCCCAATGAGAGTTTTCCCTCCCCGTGAGCCAGCCTCCCAGCCCATGAAGTTTCTGTGGTCTGTGTGCATGCTTCCAAACTGGAAATATTACCTTGCCTTTTATTTACATTTTCCAATGATGAAACCGGCTTTAAAAATGCCCCGTACCACAGTGTGAGAGGGCTTTTGTACAATTCATGCACAGTTAGGGCGGATGGAGGGCTCCACTTCACCTCATCTCTCCTTTCTGCTTAAATATTATGCCACATCCTGATTAATACCAGACCAATAAAATCATCTCCGCAATCTGGTTAGAGGCTTTTGTCTTCCCAGATGGCCTGCAATGTTAATGTGTGACAATTTCAACAATGAACTAGGACTGTTTTATGGAACCAACATTTGTTCCACTGCTTTTTTTTTTAGACTCAGAATTTTGACACAGATGGTACAAATTACTCAAAAAACAGAAATGTTCATTTAGAAGGCTTAAATATGTGGTTTTACTCAGGCCATCAGAATATTTTACATTTGTAATTCAGTAAATTTACTAACAACCCTGCTATAATTAAGGTCTGTGAAAAAAAAAATCCCTTTCTCCAGCTTTTTATATCTATAGAGTTTCATTAAAGCCAGAAAAAAATATTATTTATTCTAGTTGTGCAATGTTCTTATTTCCTTGTGACATACATTGTTCGCCTCTGCTTTCTCTTTCCGTCATGGCTCCTAATTGCTGCTGAGGATGGGGGTAGGTGGGCTGCTGCTCTGAGGGCTCCCCCTTCACCCCGTGAATCAGGTTTCAGCTCCTAGTCACTGATCTCAGTTGTTACAGCCAGAACCTCCTCCTGCAGAAGAAGGTGAGCCGGCCTTTCTGCACCTCCATTTACCATCGCTGCAAGGGTGGACCCCACAGCATACGCCTTTTCCCAGCTGCAGCTGGCTCTTTGTTTCCAAGTGGACCCAGGTCTGCCTGTCAGTATCAGAAAATAGCACTGTTATTGTCACTATCGCTGCACATTTCAGTGCTTGTTCTGGACAGGACTGTGCAAAACACTATATGCGGATACCTCAGGTTAATCCTCCCAGCAGCCCTAGGAGGTCTACAATGGAGTGTTGTCTCCACTTAGTGACGAGAAACTGAGGCTCAGAGAGGCTACATAAAGGTCAAGACCTCGCACCATGATCATCTTAGCAGTGGTGGAGAGTACCAACAATTAATAAGAACCATACAAACAAAAACTGGTGTTTCCCCCATCCTCAGTGTGATGGTATTAAGAGGTGGAGCCTTTGGGAGGTGATCAGGACATGAGGGTGGGGCCCTCATCATTGGGGTTAGTGCTCTTATAAAAGAGGCCACACAGAGCTCCCTAGCAACGTCCACCATGTGAGGACACTGTGAGAAGTTGGCAGTCTGCAGCCCAGGAGAGGGCTTTCACAAGAACCCTACAATGTGGGCACCGTAATCTTGAATTTCCAGCCTCCAGACTGTGAGAAACAAATGTTTGTTGTTTATAAGTCAAAAGAAACAACAACAAAAAAACTGGTGCTTTTTTTTTTTTAAATCTGTCTTTTCTCTCGCTAACCTTTATATATATATATATATTTTTTTTTTTTTTTTTTTGGCTGCCTTCGGTCTTCTTTGCTGTGTGTGGGATTTCTCTAGTTGCAGTGAGCTGGGGCTATTTTTCGTTGCAGTGCTTCTCATTGTGGTGGCTTCTCTTGTTGCAGAGCATGGGCTCTAGGTGAGCTGGCTCAGTAGTTGTGGCTCGTAGACTCAGTAGTTTTGGCTTGCGGGCTCTAGAGCGCAGGCTCAGTAGTTGTGGTGCATGGGCTTAGCTGCTCTGAGACATGTGGGATCTTCCCGGACCAGGGCTGGAACCAGTGTCCCCTGCATTGGCAGGCAGATTCTTAACCACTGTGCCACCAGGGAAGCCCAAACCGGTGTTTTCTGAGCGCTTCCTCTGTGCCAGGCACTGCATAGTCCTTTCTGCTGGTTACCTCATCTAACCCTCTTTTTACAAATGTGGGCACTGAGGCTGAGAGAAGTTAAAAGGAAGGGTGGTGATGCCCACCAGGGCAGAGACAGCCACTAGGACTGGGAATCCATCACAGCTAAGGGGACACAGCCTGGAGAAGCAGCGGCACCCCGGCTGCCTGCGACTGGTCTCAGCTCCAGGAGGATGCCCCGAGGAAGGGGAACTGATCACACCCCACAGCCACCTGGACCTGTGGTTCCCCAATGTGTCTGGCTGAGTTGACTGCTACTTGTATACAAATATGGGTTCATGGAAGACCTCGGCCACCACCAATCAGAGGACAGGGACCTGGTCTCCTCATCCCTGCCGTAGCCAACCCCTGGTACTCAGAGTCTGGAGAGTGCCAGCACACAGTAGGTGCCAATTACCAAGGAGAAATTATTGCAAACTGGAAGGCACAGCCATGTCATTTACAAAGTGACCACAGCCCTCTGAGTCTGAGGAGAGCTTTTCGGGGGCCACCCTAGAGAGATGCACGAGGGGACATGTGTGAGGCTCTCTACCTGGTGTCCAGAGCGCTCAGCAAGGGTGAGCTGTTGTTTTTGTCATCGTTGTTATGATTATTCTTCTGGAAGTCTGAAAGTCCACTAGAGTGATCAGATCTGTAACAGTCCTGGCCCTGGGCGGAGGTCCTGACTCCAGAGGAGCCCTCTGGCAGTGCTCCCCTCTTCTAGAGTCTTGTTCTGGGGGCTCCTGTACGTGCTCGAGCCCATCCCATGAGACCCTCCAGCCAAGCAGACTCCTCTTGTCTGCCTTTGGTATTTTCCTGAGGTCGAGTCGAAGAAAAACGCACCCCCCACCCAGAACCTAGACAGGACAGGGAGTCCTCTTCATTTCTTTCTGCCTGCAACTCGAAGAACTGTGTGTTTAAATATTTTCCAATATGATTTTTCCAGTAATAATGATTATAATCAAAGCAACATCAGCGTCCTGCTTGCTGCTTCGCTCACCAGAGTTTTGGTGTTTGCTGTTTGCACCAGATGACATCCGATTCTATTCTGCGTTGTTCCTGTTGTCCAATTATGTAAACAAATAATGTATTTCAACTTTAGAGTAGAAAAAAAGAAAAGAATGCGTCAACCATTGTTGTCCTTTGCTAGTCTTTGCAGTGAGTAGCATGCATTTCTGTGTGAGGCGTCAATTCATTAGAGCATTCTACTAGTACTGCCAACGCAAAGTGCATTCTGAGTTTTTAAATGTTGTTTCCATTAAAATCAATCACTCCTTGCAATTAAGCCAATAGTCTCATCATTTTTGCTGTTATGAGCTAAAGCATCCTAAATATATTGACAGCTGTCTTCGATAGGATGACACAAACAAGGGGGGAGCAGGCCTAAGACTAAATGTCACCAAGGGGAGCGGGCAAGCTCCTCTTGCCGAAATATACCTCATTTTCATACCCCAGAAGGCATTTAGTACACTTTTTTTTTTTGCAATGGCAACATACAGTAATCAATGTTTTGCATATTACAATCAATAACACGCTTAAATGTTTAAGTTTCGCATTCTTTTGCAATAAATATTGATATATTACAAACTCTGTAAAAACTGTTCATTGGACTTTTTGTTTGCACTGTGTACTGTATCATTCAGCAAATAAGTGAGCTAAATATTGTTTGTTACAAAACAGATGTCAAATAAAATTATGCCATATGTGCTATTAAACACTTTTCTTATTTTTTTTTTTTCAGCAAAACCCAAGACTTAGTTTCAGAAGTGAATGTATTTGGCTTTTCAAGGATTTGAAGCATGAAAGAAACATCTTTGAAATATTTTTAAACCTGCTGGCTTTGTGTAATCCAGTTTTGTGAACTAATTCTGAATGTTATTATAGATTTAAAATTTAAAATTTAGATAAACAGAGGCATAGATATGTACACAGCAATCTAGGGGTTCAAATTAATCTAGAGCTGCCAAAGAGAGGGAAAATAAAGGAAATTCTGTGCAAAAAAATTAATTATAAATAAATATAAATGTCTATATATAGAGAGAGACAGGAAATTAGAAGAGTTCTTTTCTACTTGACTAGAGAATGTGAGAAGGTAGAAAAGAAAACTTTCAAAATTGTCACCGCAGAGTAAAAGTGTGAGGCCTGTTTGGAGATATGGAGGTGATTCAGGAGGTGGCAGGTTCAGCCCAGCCCCCTGGGTGCTCGGAGGGGCTGGGGTGAGGGTGGAGGTGGCAGGAGCGTTCAGGGCAACCGCTAGCTCCCAGAGGGACTTGCAAGGCCAGGAAGGAAGTGGGGAAAGGGAGGGTGGAGTGTGCAAGGACATCGTCAGTGGAGCTGTCCTGACCAGTGTCCCTGTCAGCAAGCTCTTTTGAATTCCCCTCATCCGGCCCAGCAGGGGTTTCCTCCACCCCAGCCCTGTCAGAAGCGTTTGCACTAGATGGATGGATCTCTCAGCCTGGGGAAGTGTGAAATGTGAAACAGAATGAGCAGAATGCAAGAAACATGTTGCTAAGAGCCACCAAGTGAAACAAAATCTGGAGTCCCTGGCATACTGGCATTGGCACCAGCGGCCCTGATACTTCCACCCACAGACAGAGGCGGGAAGCAGCAAGGCGCAAGAGCCGGCCAGCCTGTGGAGGCAGAGTCTAGGAGGGCCGTCGTGGTCCCTGGTCACAGCTCTTCCGGCTCATCTTCAAAGGATGCCTCAGATTTCTGACATCAGCCTCCACCTTGAAGGGGTCTGACCAAAACACAACCGCCACCGGACAGCTGAGACCCCTTTCTACCTGGGAGGGCCTGTGTGATGCCCTGCTTCCTCCAGTATCCCCTGGGGCCTCAGAGACAGATGGCTTCTGCTTCTGACCAAGCCTGGAACATCCCCTTTCATCCCTGCACCCCTGCATCCCTGCATCAGACCGCTCCCATGGGCCAGGTGCCATGTAACACTCTCTAACCCAGCCCACAGAACAAGCCTCTTACCACCTGCTGAAACTGAGTGGGACACACATAGGCAACCTGCGCATGTGGAGGTCACCCTGACCAATGGGGGACAGTGCCAACAGGTAACCATGTCCCCATTTTGTCTCCCCAGGTGGACAGTTGAAAGTTGCATGTCATTCGACTCTTCAGAAGGTCCCTTGGGATCAAGCACAAGGTGGCATACTCAGTGTGGCATCCTTGTACTGGCTCCACCACCTTCCCCACCCCCACTCACTGGGTTATGTCCCCAGTAAGCTGTCGGTGCACTCAGGCCATGGTCTTGGGCTCTGCATTCCAAGGGAAAACAGGATGAGACCCTCCCCATATCTAAGCCCTTCTGATTCGGGGCCCTGGTGTTTATTTCTGGTCCCTTCCCTAAGGTTAACATTTGGCAAGGGTCCATGCACCAGGCAAGTTCTTTAGAGAGCTGAGGGGTTAGCAGAGTTTTCTGGGACTGATAAATGTTTGAATGAGATGGCTTGTTTATTTAACTGATGGCTGCTGTCCCCTTTAGGTGTTCTTACTCCATTAAAAGGAATGTCCTTCAATTACTAATAAGTGACACCCTGCAATAGTAGCCCCGGGAGCAATGATTCCTGAGTCCAGACACTCCTTGGGGACCCAGAAGTGACCCCTGGCGGGCCTTGGAAGCCTTGCCTCACAGCACAGCCCCTCCCGCCTGGACTCTGGATGGTACTAAAATGGAACAAGTCTGCTTCCATCACCCTTTCCTTCATTTTTCAATCACAAGGGCCTTTTTGAGCTTGTGTGTGCCCAGCCCCAGTCCAACCTTGGAACTTCCACCTGGAAGATGACAGGCAAGAATCCAGATCCCCAAAGTCACAAAGGACCCAGGCGAGTGACAGACAGAGCTCCATCCTCAAACCTCAGACTCCAGAGCTGGAGTTGCACGGAGGACCAGGAAAAACCAAGGAAGCCCTGCTTTCTCCAGGAAGTGGCAGGACCGGAACGTCCCCACATTCAAGGTCTGACCAGGCACATGGCAGACAGGTCAGCCCTGAGGGGAAGGCTGTGTGGGGGTCTCCCAGACCTCAGGGGCATCTCGCGGACCACATCTGTGAGCCCTCATCACAGCCGGCATCTCCCATGGGGCGTGGAGGGAAGTAGAACTGACACCCTGGTCTGCTCTTCTTGAGCTTTTTTTGGTCTGTTCATCACTTCTGGGGCTGGGGTCTTGCTCCCCTACACCTGGGTCCTGCCCTCTCTACGGGACTGCAGAGGCAGAGTCCAGGAGGCAGGTGGCATCTGAGTCTCCCCAGACCCCCCCACCAGTGGCCATGACGTAGAGCTCTATAGGCACAGGGGAGTGACCAGAACGTGTCCCTACTTCATGGAGGATGGAGGGAACCACGAACACATCCTGAGAGGGGGAGGGAAGGCTTCTCAGAGGATGAAGAATTAGGCCGTGGTGGATGAGAGGGAACAGGAAGAAAGGGAGCAGCAGGAAGTGACAGCACACAGGCCCTGCCTGTCTTGCACCGCCTGCCTGCCTCCCCGTTGCACCCACACAAGTTTTGTCCTGAGAATCACCCCTCCCCGTGCTTGAGCTACGTGAAGGGATTTCTAACCCTTGCCGGCAAATGCACCTGAACTCAAACACCGAGTTTATCTGAAAGCAGTGGGGCCATTAAATATTTTAAGCTGGGGGTGGGGGCGGTGAGGGTGGAGGTGTGGCTGTGGGGCTAATCAGATTTGCAGTGCAGAGACTTTATTCTTCAACTGCGTGGAAAGTGCTTTCAAAGGCGTTAAGGGTCTAGAAGCAGAAAGTCCAGTCGGAGGCTGTGGCTGCAGCCTGGAGGGAAGGAAGGGGACGGCAGGGGAGCTGGAATCTGCAGGACTGAGGAAGCAGAGTCAGAGGACTTGGTGAGAGGTGGTGCGGGCGGCGAGGGACGGGGAGGTGGTGAGGAAAGCTCCCAGGGTCCGGCTTGGCAGCTGGGTGAGTGGAGGAGCCCTCGCTGGCATGGAAGGGATTGCAGGAGGAGCCAGAATGGGACAGCCGTTGGTTAATTGAATCAGCGTGCTTTCTCCTAACTGTAGGCTCAGGACGGCTGAGACTGGGGATGGGGCTGGAGGCGGGAAACTGGTTTCTGGGTTGTTCTTTTGGTTGAGTTTCTTCTTTTGGTAGTGGACAGGTGAAACAAGAGAAAGAGAGTTTGGGAGCCTGGGGGAGGGAAGAAGTAAAGAAAATACCACAGAGGAGGGGGTGTAGAGGGCTTGGTCCACCAGAGGCAGCAGGAGTGCGGGGGAACACAGGGGCAGGCTACTCAAGCTAGAGGTGGGAGCAGGGAGCACAACAAGTGATTGGCAGCAGGTGAAAGGAAACCCACCTGGGTGTGACCTTAGTTTTAAACATTTCCCACTAGTACACTATTTTCCCACATGTAAACTATCCTGGGATTTGGGCCTCAGTGACCTTTACCTTATATGCTTAGAATACGGAGGACATCAAATTCCAACCATTAAACGAGGGGGTGTAATCCCAGATGCCTATGGGGGCCAAGCAAGTGACATAGATGAGAGACGGGGCCAAGGACAAGAAAGACCATGTGACCTTCAAGACAACTGCTGCTGCCCTCAGCCTCAGGGCCTGGGAGACTGTTGGGAGTGGTGGGGACTGCGGCAATCTCGACAGTGCTCATTTAAATGAGGCACTTAAACTATGAACCCAGTGTTCTTACCTCTTCTGATTCTTTTCAGAAAATATCTAGAAATCAAAACTTAAAAGCAAACATAAAAATAAAACAATTCCCAGCAGGTCAGAAAGAAAACTGTGGAGGGCTGGATTGAGCCTATAAGCCATGGATTTGTAACCTGTGCTTTCAATGAAGAATTCCTCTACATCCCAGCTCTCCACCTGGCCCCGTGGATTCAGACCCTTGGAAGCTGGAGCCCAGTGGATTCATCGTCTGTGAGGATGGAGAAAAACAGGAAGGTAGAGGGGCTTCTCTGGGAGCTAACAAAGAAAGATTTCTGAGGGCAGATCTCAAAATGTTAATCAGATTCAAGAGACATAAAACATGACAGTTTAATGGTGTTTGGTGGAAACTGAAAATTCTTTAAGGTTCTAACTATCCTACATTGAATTCTAATACTTTTTTAATTATTAGATATAAAATGCTTATAATTTTAGGGGGAAATTAGACTTGGTAATTTATATTTCTTGTTTATACAGTACAATTTACTGATGAAAAAATGTGCTAAACTTATTGATTCATGACCATAATTGTTTAATTATTTATCATTGCAGAATGGTATTAGCATTGCTAATAATGCAGATGTGCACAAAGGCTGAGGAGTCAGATGCAGCTCTTGTCTGGGGGGCACGGGGCTCGGGGAGAGTTGTTTCAGGCCAGAGGGCAGGCTGCCTGAGACATGAGGTTCCCGAGCCATGCCTGTCTCCATGAAAATGACCACAGAAGAATTCTCCATCTGGGTAGCCGTAGAACTGTGGGGCCACACATGGATCTTGCCCTTCTAGATTCAGAGCTTGGGCCTGGGGATCAATTCTCAGCCACTGTAAGTGTCCTTTACTCTGCCCACAGCCCAGCTGGTCTCATCCACTCACGCTGCATGGCCCAGCTGACTCTACAGGGTCCAGGAGAGCTCAGTGAGAGCCAGGATCACAGAGGCTGGAAGGGGTCAACAGAAGGTTCTAACATCCCCCCAGACGGGCTACACATCCATGTTCTTCACCATCACCTAAATCCAGAGGGGAAGTAAATCTTAAAAAAGTCAAAGGTGATGCAAGACTTCAACTCCCAGCCCTACTCTCAGAACTAGTAGATCATCTGAACGAACCTACCCATTTTACAGACAGGGAAACTGAGTCTTAAAAAGAGGGCACAGATGTTCCGAGTAATAGTCGTCTGTAGCCTTCTGGAGAGAAGCTAGAGAAGTGGAGATGTCCAGAGGGCCCGGAATTTGAGTGAGTCTGAATTTCAGAACAGAGGACTGGCCTGCAGACACAAGTGGGAGTTGTCAGCACAAATGTGCTGGGGTAGATTGAATTATTGGTCCCAATTCCTCACTGTCCCATGATAGAATCATCCATCCACATTCTTGCCACAGCTCACTATGGGTCAAACATGCTTCCTGGGCCCCTGTCCTTGGGGTCCACCCAAAGACCACCAAACAGGTGATAAAATACACAATGGAAGAGGAAGCTTGAGGTGTTTGTGTGCAGGTGGTCTTGCTGGCTTGAGCTTCGGCTTCCACCTCCAGAAGATCATGCCTGTGTCGCTGGGCCCCAGAATGAGGCAGAACTACTCCAGCCAACCACAGAGGCACAGGTGAGAAATGCATGCTCACTGCTGTCTGACACTGTGTTACTTGTGTTTGTTACGTGGCACTAGTTAACTGACAAGGTGAGCTTTCAAGCCGTGGGATTAGGTAAGATCACCCAGGGAGGGAGAGGAGTGGAAAAGAAAGCCAAGGAATAAACCTGACCAACTCAGCATTTAGAGTAGAGGACATCCAAGAGCCACTAGGCAGAAAGACAAACAAAAAACATGACAGTGGGTAGTGGAGGCCAAGAAAGGCCAAGAAAGATTTCAAATAGGAAACCTACACAGTGCATGTTGCTAAGAGGTCAACTAACATGAGAGCAGGGAGGCCTATTGGATTTGTGCCCATCAAGATCAGTATAGGGTGGAATCCAGTGATGAAGGCTGGGCTTCAGAAGCCAAATAATGAGCAACTGGTGACAAGACAATAGGTCCAGGGAGCTCAGACACCCATCAGCAGAGGGTGGACAAAAGGGTTTGGAACTTCTAAGGTGTCCACGTCCAGTGGCCCAGCAGTTGATAGGCAGAGCTGACAGGATAAGCTCCTTGTTGCAGACAAGTAATTGAAGGGCAGAGGGGACGAAGCAAAGCCTAGACCTGCTGTGGAGGAGAAGCAAGTGGCTGCACAGAGCAACATCTGGGCCGGCCCAAGGAGCCTCGTGGCCCTGGGGTCCTGTCCTTCCCCTGCGTGCCCAGACTGCCCACTCGGAGTGCTCTGCCTCTGCAGGTCTCTGATGCCTCCCATCTAGCTTAGCACAGGCCGCTGGAGGGCAGGTTCTGCCACTCATCCTCCCATGAGTTTGGCCCATGGATGGAAGGAATGCTGGCCACGCTGGCTGCCATTTGGGCCTGGATTTAAAATTCCTAAGTACCCAGCTGTGGCCCTGAAAGCCACTGCCATGGAGAGGTTCCTAAGCCCCCAGGCTTAGCAGAAAAACTCTTCGTTTGGCCTGAAGCCCCCTCCCAAGGTGAGTGAGAAGCTCATGTATCAGAATGAATTGTTAAAAAGAAAAAGAACGTAACTGACACACTGAATTTTTGTTGTGTTTGTTTTGGTGGTCTGGAGGGTTCTGCTGGGGCTACTCACGGTCATCTCTTTTCCCTTCCCCACAATGAAAAGGCAAGGCAACCCTGGGCATCTGAAGTGCATCACTGCCCCCAAACCCTCCAGCCTGGGAGTTTCAAACCCACTGAAGTGGATGAGGGGAGGCCCCCAGAGGGCACGGAGAGGGGATGGCGCAGTGCTGGGGCTGTGAATGCAGACATGGACACAGCCCGCCTGCCCAGAAGAGAGAGGCTTGACTTCCCCAAGCCTGAGGAAAGGGTGCCATTTAGCCAAGTGGCCATAGGAACAGGCCAACCACACAAGCCCACGTCTCTCCCTGGTTTCCCAGTGCCTTCCGGCGCTGACCTTGTGCCTGGTCTGGGACAAGAGAAAAGGGGCCTTGGTCATGTCCACACAGTCCCTGCCAGCTGGGGTCCAGAGTCTCCGTCTGACTTGGAGGAAGTAAAGAAGGATGACTGCCTCTCCCCTCCAGAAGCTGCTGAGCAAACCTGTGCCCAAACACGCCTCCCTCCAGGGTGGGGAGGGGTATCTCCCCATCGTGTGGCTCCAAGAGAGGGAGGCCGGTGGACAGCAGGCGCCCTGGCGCCCTGTTCTCAGTCCCTGAGGCTTCCCTCAGCCTCCCTCTAAGGCTGGTTGCCACTCTCTGGAGGCACGACCCCCCGCTGCCCCACTCTGTGGAGCTTGCTCTGAGCCCTGGCTTCCCTGGAAGCAGTGTCAGTTCATGACTTGTGCATTTCCAACAGCTTCGCCGCTTGGTTTGGGCCAGAACTTTTATTCCCCTCAACACACGTGTTTGTCTCTGAATCAGTGAGCTCCCTGTTTATACAGAGCTTGCCACTTTGCTGTCTCTAATGCTCACTAGAGGCCATGTGTGCTAGAGTTCAAAGCCTGAATTTGGGGCTCAAACCCCAGCTTTGCCACTTACTAGCACATGTGATCTTGGCCATTCATTTGCCCTTCCTAGGCCTCAGTTTTCTCATCTGTGAAATGGAAATCGTAATTCCCATCACATAGAGTGTTGTGAGAATTTGACAGGATAAGATGTGTAGAGTACCCAAGGGCGGTGCTGGAGGGCTGAGGCAGGAGGGTGATGAGACGGAAGAACAGAACGCAGGGAGACAGAGATGAGGCACATTGCTGGCACCCTGGGAGGGGTGGTGGGGCCTGGACCGAGAGCACACGGAGACACACAGGCAACCCCTCTGCACACAGACAAGCACTCATGTGTGTGTACACACTCACTCATCAGAGTGCACGCAGCCAGGACACACAAACCTGCTCGAATAGGCTTATGTGCACACGTCTACACACACAGATACACACGTCCTCGCCTACGTACATATACACACATGAAATAATATCAAACAACCTTTACCGAGTGCTGCTATTGCAAAGCGCCCTTCCAAGCACGCTCCACATCTTCACTCCTTTCACAGCGAAGCCCTGTGAGGTAGGGGCCTCATGATCCCCATTTCACATGGGAGTAAACTAAGCCTGGCTCTGAGGCTCCTGCCTGCTACCCCAGGGACCAGGGCTCAGGCCTTGCTTACACCTGGGAGCTGCAGCTGGAGATGATAGAAAAGAAGGATTGCAGCTCAACAGGAAGCAAAATGCCCTTCTGATTAGAAATGCCCCAGCTGGTCCCTGCCTTGGGGTGAAAGGCCAGGCCCTGAGGAACTCCCACAGAGCCCGACAACTCATGGAGGCCCAGCCCGTCTGCAGCAGCCTCTGGCAGCCAGTTGCCTCTAACAGTGGCAAGGCTGTGACCAACGGCCAAGCCCCCAACCAGACACCCAGACGTAATGCCCACTTGCTGGCAAAGGGCCCCAGGGCTGCCTCCATTCCCTGGCAGGAGGCCTAGGGAGAGGGTGTGTACAGTGTGGCGAGTACAGGAGAGAGTGCCTTGAAAGGCAGAGGCTGAGGTCCTCCTGTGCCATGGGGTTCCCTGTCCCTGGTGCTGATTCAGGAGACACCCCCCCCCCCCCCACCAACCGCCTGGCACCTCTCACCCAGCCCTGTGCTGCCTGGCCCACTCTGTCCCCTAAGTGCCACTTTTCAGGAGATCAGGCCTGGCTGTGCCACCAGCTCCATCATGCACACATTCCCAAAATATTTGCTGAGTGTCCACTACGTGGTGGGCACAGAGCCACTTGATCCCTGGGCAGGAGCCTTTCACACACTCCTTGGTGAGAGTCAGGTTGGGAGAGCAATGCCTCCGTTCTCCAGATAAGGCACTGAGCGAGGCCCAGGAAGAGTGCTGATCTTGCCTTGGGTCCCATGGGGTAGGCAGCTCTCAGCAACCCCCAGGCCTAGGGCCCAGGCAAGGGTTGTGCTTTTTCAATGGAATGTGCCTCTCACCGTGGTCCAGCGAGAACACGGGGCCAGACCTGCAGCACACAGCAGAGCCCAAGCCGCGGGGAGCTGGGTCCAGCCAGGCTGCGTCCTCACTCCGCGTGCATGCTGGAACTCCGTGGCTAGCGATGCTCAGCCATTCCCAGGACTCTGGTGAACACCCCTCCTCTCCGAGGTTAACAGGATAAAGGCTGGGTAAGGAAACTACTCATTTTCCCTGCTCGCAAAGAAGCAATTATGCGACTTTCTAACGTGGTTTCAAGTATATTTTGCAAACTAGGACTCAGACAAATATTAATGGCAGCAAATTACAGTACTTAGCAGAATTATCACCTAGCAAAGAGGCGCTTTTAATCTATAAAAAATATCAACAAAAGATGTAAATATGAACCCCTCAATGGGTGGTGTATCTTGAAGAAAATATACATCTCATCTCACAGTGTGCTACCTCTAATACCTGGGGAGAAGGTTAACAATTCTGAGACGTTCCCCATGGCTAGAGAATATATTTTGATGTAGATTTGTGGATATCAGAGACTTTAAATCTATTGTATAATCATAAGGCGGGAGGGAGGAGCCGGCCACCTATTTCTCTGTGATAGGAAGGCAGCCCTTGAGGGCTGTTTAAATAGTTCCACTTCCCTTCCTGAAGCTCCTGGCTCCTGGGGCTTCACCAGGAACCGAAGGCCTCTCCCTCGGGGAGACAGCGCTGGCCGGGTCCTGGGTCCTGTCAGGGGCGGGGCTGAGCATTCAGTCCCATAGCCCCTCTTCAAGATGGGGAGACTGATGCAGGGCTGCTGATAATGGGGTAATGGAGCCTGTGAAAGGAAAACTATCTCAGTCTCACGATGTTGCTGGGGGTGTCCATGAAATGAGAGAGCCAAAAGTGTGACCTCAACTGTTGTAGGACATGTATATGTGTGTGTGTGTGTGTGTGTGTGTGTGTGTGTGAGAGAGAGAGAGAGAGAGAGAAACAGAGAGTGAGGATTCCCTACGACACCATCACAGGATCCCTGGGGCCCCTACAGTCGCCCACTGACTTCCCAGGGGCCACACTCAGCAGCAGGGCCCTGACAGCCCTCCTGGGCCTCCCTCTCCCTCCCTGTGGCTGAGACAGACCTGGGGCAAATATCCAAATAACCCCAACCAGCAGCCACAATCAAGGTAGAAGAATGGTCCTTGGAGGCTGTGAGGGAACAATGATCTAATCATGTTAACAGATGCCAATCCCCCATGTTATCCCTTGGACTCTGGGCCTCAAGCCTGAACTCAAGGTCTAGAGCAAACCCTTTCCCTTCAGTTCTCAGGGCAGGGCCCAGGGCCCCCATGGGCTCTAAACTGGGGCTCAGCTGTAGTCTTAAAGGACCAGTGAGGAGAGACGTGTCATTTGGGTTTCACTATCTCCTAAACTTGTCCCCTAGATTTTTTCATACTCTCTTCTGTACGTCCCCATAAGGAAAGTTAAGCTGGACTTGAGTTTCATTGATTGCTATGAACTGTTGAAGCCTAATCCCCAATGTGATGGTATTTGAAGGTGAGGCCTTTGGGAGGTGATTAGGTCATGAGGGTAGAGCCTCTCTTTCCTCCATGTGAGGATACAGCCAGAAGGTGCTGGTCTGCAAACCAGGAAGAGCATTAGTGGTACCTTGATCTTGGACTACCAGTCTCCAGAATGGTGAGAAATTTCTGTTGTTTAAGCCACCCAGTCTATGGTATTTGTTATGGTAGCCTGAGCAGACTAAGACAGTGATTCATATTACCAGTACATATTATATATTATATAATATTATATATTATATATATAACACTGGATAGTAGATTTATGTTCACATATCACCAAAACCCCTCATTTCTTTATTCATTATTTCTTACTGTTCCTTTCCACTAGGGAGCCTGACTCACCATCCACTACGGCCAGCCCACTTTCCCTCACACACACACACACACACACACACACACACACACACCCCACACACACACCTTCACCAGTAACACCCCAAGGTCTCCCCTAACAGCCCCTTCTTCAAGGAGCCTTCCCACCAGCCCCTGCCGATCCCCACCCTCCCCTCCATTATTCATTCACATTTTCCTAGGCATTCTCTCTCCTCTTGGAATTCACCACATAAATATTACATTTATCTATGTGTTTCTTAAAAATTAGTGTCTGGTTCCCACCCCTCTCCCTGGAGACAGAAAGCACTAAGAGGGCAGGGACCTGGGCTTTTGTTTGTCGCTTTTTGTGATTCCATTTTGGCTCACTGGCATCTCTCCAGACCCTGATATCCATATTTTTTGATGAGTGAGTGAGTTTGGATACACCCCATGGTGGCTGGCCCTTTCCTTCTCCTGGTTGATAACAGCATCACTAAGGAAACTGCTTCTCTAGGGCTCTCATGTGGAAGCCATGCCCAGAAGTGTTTTTGGAGCCTGTGTCTCCATCTGTTTAGATATCATTCTCACGTTCTGCCCATAGGTGGAGAGAACTTGCCAGCAAAACCCCTATCTGTACACACCTGGGCTCTCAGCCTGCCCTGCAGTTCCTGTAAGCCATCCGCAGGGCCTCCCATCCTTACCTATCATATTCCCAGCATGCCCTGGGCTTCCCACAAACCATCAGCAGGGCCTCCCACTCTTACCCACCCACATTCCCAGCATGCTTTGGGGTAACCACAGCCATTTCCATCCATGACCTGGGGTCAAAGCCACTTCTGGGGTTACCGCTGCTTATCTCCAAAAGGAGTTGGGGCGTTTGTAATTCAGCTGAGGCTAGCTCATAAAACCACATTAAAAGACAGCTACTTAAACAATTATGACTCTGTTTATTGTTTTTCTTTAAAAAGGAAGTTATTCTTCATAGTTAATTTGTTCTGCAACCCATGAGATTTATCTGGCTTGGTTAGCTCTCTCGGCCGCCACCACTTGTTATCTACAACAACTTTTATTCATTTACTTCACTACCTTCAGTGAGCTGTCTGCAGGAGGCTGGGCCAGGAGGGAAGGAGGCTCAACAGCTACAGTGCGGAATGGGGGAGGGGGAGGTTATACCTCTGGCTTCTGGGTGGGGGAAGGGAACTGTGACTGGGGGCTCGATGGGAAATTTCTGTCACTTGTATGAAAACTGGGCCTTTTTACTTGCCGTTTGGAGCTGCAGCTGCAGAGTAAATGCTTTTTGTGAGGACACCAATCTATTGTGCACTGAACGGGCTTCAGTTCCTGACCCTGTGGGACCTTAGGCAAGTCACTTAACCTCTCAGTGCCGCAGCCCCCTAGCCATAAACTGCACATGTCAGGCCCATCCCCACCTCTCTCACCACCTATTTCCAGAATTAATTGGATAATGCTCACATAGTGCTTTGAGCTTCCCAGAAAGAGGGGCACCTGAAACACAGGACAATTATTCTAATTATAACTGCCTCAGACCTGTGTACATAATTTTGCCTTTTAATGTTATCTCTGTACATAATGGTTGAAGAGGAAAGGCCACTTTTCCCAAAGGGAATGGTTTTAAGAAGCTCCATTTTCAAAAAAGAACGGAGCTTATAAAATAGAAGCACGTTCACTCCTGCCGGCGCTTGTAAAACTTCCCTCCAGCCAGTCCCCGCAGACAGCCTCTGAGGTCTTCAGCCATGATTGGCGGGAGCAGCCAGACAGGGAAACGTGGCTCCTTCCCCAGGGACTCAGGCCACCGGAAGGGCATCGTGATGAAGGTGGCCACTTCCCTCTTTGGTCTCTAAAATGGGTTGGTGTGGGGTCCTCTGGGCACACAGTGGGGTGGGCCAGCTCATCGTAGAACCAGCTCTGTGCTCCAGCTTGGTCAGGCCAGCCACGGTCCACTTGCCTAATTCATGGCTAGGCCTGCGCTGCTGTGTCTGCACTGCTCCTTCAACACACAGCTTGAAGTTCAGGGCTGGATGCAGAGCCAGTTAGAATTGAGCCAGCTAACCATGTTGGTGTACACAGACAAGAGGCAGAGGAGGTACAGAGAGAAGTGAGGGGTGAAGCTGGGCGGGCCCGGGAGAGGGCTAGAGAGAAGCTGCAGAGGAAGATCTGGTTCCCCTGGGGCTCGTGGTACCCATGCCCCTTATTCTTCCCATTCTCCGAGCTCCTTCAGTAAGCCCCTGTGACTAGAACTGATGAAGCACACTCCGAGCCTGGCAACACAGCTTCCCTCCCAAAGTTGCTCCCTGGGTCGAGCCATGGCTAGATGCTATAGAGACAGGGCTGTACCACTCGGGGGATTGCTTGGAAACCGGACCTTCCCCCACATCTCAGGACCAGCAACAGCAGCAGAAGCCCACCATTCACCAGTGGCAGACTCTGTCCTGGACACAGACACACATTGCTTCATCTAAACTCACAGGGGCCAGATGAGGGGGTGCTAGCATCACCGCAGGGAAGAAATCAAAACTGCCAGAGTTGAACTTGTTCACAGGGCCGAATAGTAGGGAACCCCGGGATTTGAACTAGTTCTCTCTGACTCCTGACCTCAAGCTCTTGCCACCCGCTCTACTGCATCTCAAGATCCTGCACCCCCTCCCTGATGCCTGCCACCCCAAGGGCACAAAGGGTAGACTCTGAGGCAGCAGGTAGCCCAGCCCCCACCTGGTGACCCCCATCCCTGGGACAAGCTAAGGTCTCTCCAAGCCTTGGCTCTTCCGTGAGCCAGCTGCTAGGTTTTGGCCAAGGTATCTACCTGGTCCGGGCTTCCTCAGCTGTAAAATAGGAATAATAATATTTCTTAGCAGAACTTTTGTGGAAATCAAATAAAAGAACATAAAGAGCTTTGTCAGCTCAGAACTTCTACATGAACGTGAGCTCTTCATCCTTGTGCCTCCTGACTCCACTGACGGTCTCCAGTCTCCTTTGTAGGAAGCCAACAGACGGATGTTGCCAGCGTGGCCCTCAGATCCGGAATTCCCAGGGACTGAGGCGGGAATCGTGATGGGGCCTTGCCCTGCATGGCTCCCTGTCTGAACTCGTCTCATTCTCATGAAGTCAAGCCCTGGATCTTCAGGGAGTCTCACCCAGGAATGTCAGGAGAGGGGTCTCAGGACAGGAATCTACAGCAGGGCTAGCCTTATTGAATTGGAGGTGATGGTGTGATCCATATAACCAGGTGCTGTCACCTGGGGCTCCTCCCAGGAAGTCCCCAAGTCAGTGTGTCCCTTTGGGGAGCAAGGCACAGATGAGAGCCCCCAAGGGCATTTCTGCACACCACATCTCTGATTGGCTGTGGCTGAGACCCATCCCATCCAAAGGTCTGGAAGAACCACATTTAGTTCAAGCTAGAGAGTGAGTTTGATGAACCGAGAAAGCATCTGTCAAGCTACCCGCCAGCCTTCGCTGACGGCCAAGCCATATGCTCAATGCCGGGAGGACCAAGGTGGGACACAGAGAGAGGGAATGTGAGGGTCCAACCTTGGGAAGCCCTGAGTCTGCAGGGGAGGCTAAGAGGAATCCTCGCCTTACTCGGGCCCAGGAGAGGCTGAGATTGCTGCGCAGGGAGGAGGGGCAGGAGAGTGATAAGCTGGAAGAAGGAAGGACTGGTTAGAAGCAGAGAGGCTACTACCTCTGCCTGCCAGGCCAGCTCGTGCAGGTCCAGGAGTACAGGGGATGGGTGTCGGCGCACCGTGTGGCAGGATGGACAGGCTTGTTTGGCTGTCCTGGGATCATGGACAAGTCACTAACCTTCAGGGCACTGTCACTTCCTAAGCGATAAAACAGCATCAGAGGACTGTGGGGAGGAAGCATATCATCATTATGCTGGTTTTTATGACTGGCAACTAATAATGATTACTAACTGCACAGAGATGAGTGCTTTATAGGAATTATCTAAGTTTAGCTTCCCCCAAATCTTATGAGATGTACTATTCCCATTTTAGAGAAGGGGAAATTGACACATAGCAAGATGGTGTAATTTGACCAAGACAAGTTAATGCTGGGTCTGGATTTGAACCCCAAGCCTTTCTACTTAATCAGGCCCTTAGCCCAGAACCAAGCTCATGGCTGGGTGACCATGTGAATCAGCACTGGCTGGAGGAATAGAACGTAAGCCACACAGGCAATCTTTAATTCTCTGGTAGCCAAATAAAAGAATCGAGTGAAATTAATTTTAATAATGTATTTTATTTAATCCAACATATCCAAAAGATTATTTAACATGTATTCAGTGTGAAAAATATTGAGCTATTTTACATTCTTTTTCTCCTACTAAATCGTTAAGATCTGGTGTGAATTTACACTTCCAGCCACTATTCAAGCACTCAAAAGCCAAATGTGGCACCTGATGGACAGCACAGGTAGAAGTTACCCTTCAAAGCAACACTCTTGGAGGGGAAAGGAGGTGTCATTAATAATTAAGAGGAGGCAGTGCTTCCCTGGTGGCGCAGTGGTTGAGAGTCCGCCTGCTGATGCAGGGGACGCGGGTTCGTGCCCCAGTCCGGTGAGATCCCACATGCCGCGGAGCAGCTAGGCCCGTGAGCCATGGCCTCTGAGCCTGCGCGTCCGGAGCCTGTGCTCCGCAACGGGAGAGGCCACAACAGTGAGAGGCCCGTGTACCGCAAAAATAATAATAATAATAATAATAATAATAATTACGAGGAGGCAGCAGGCATAAACCCAGACACCCCAAAAAACCAGTCCCGGTGGATGCTTGGGAAAGGCAGGTCCCCACCTCTGCAGCCTGAAGCCTCCCAGGGCCTGCGCTCCCTCCCATCTGCACCATCTCTCCTCCCTTCCTCTGCCTTAGTAATCTTTTCAATGAGCCTGTCAGTGCCTTTGTTAGTCCACTCTATTTTATACGTGTCTGCCCTTATCCTTACTACTTCCTTTCTTGTTTCCTTGGGTTTGTTCTTTTTCCAATCTCTAGAGTTGAATTTGTAGCTCATGTGCTGTCAACCTTTCTTGTTTCCTGATAAATGTATTTAAAAGGCATAAATTTCCCTCGATGTACTGCTTTCTCTGTGTCTCACACATGACATGTAGCATCCTCAAGATCAATCCATTCTAGGTTCTCCTAATTTATTATTTGTTTTAAATATGTTATTTAGCTTCCAAACACATAAGAATTTTTAGCTATCCTTTTGCTTTTAATTTCTAATATTATTCCACGGTGACTAGAGCACATCATATATACCTTAATGAACCCTTGGAATATATGGTGACTTCTTTTATGGCCTATCACATGGCTTATTTTTGTAACTCTTCTGCTGTTGGGCCATTCCCTTCTCCTAAGAAGCCATTCACTGCCAGGTACAGCTTCTTGAAAGCACCAGTTAATTCATGGCATCCCTTGTCCGAACCCATCCTTAGCTACAAGCCAGGCCTCACAAGTCCCCCAAGTCTGAGGTTGGCCTCAAGATCTCCCCATGACCCAGCCCCTCCAGCTTCAGGCACCACTTCCACACTCCCTGCCCTCCACCTTCCTGCTCTAAGGGTTCAGCCATGGCTGTCACTCTCCTGGGTCTGCATCAAAGAAACCCCAGGTCAAGAAGGAGCCACAGAAGGAGTCCCACTGGGCAGACAGCTGGGACAGGGAGGGCAATTTCCTGGGCATCCAGCGAGCCATCAGTCGAAGTAAACAACAACGGGAATAATAACAGCTCCCTCTTAATGAGGACAATGTAAGACAAGGAGCTGAGAGCTTTACATGAATGTATTACCTCATTTAATCCTAACAACCTCAACAGTATCCATAACCTTTATGTTACAGCTGAGAAAACAGGGGCCACAAAGGAGGGGTCACTTGCCCAAGGCTTGGTCTGGCTACAAAGCTGGAGAACTAGGCTACCCCACTGAGAACAAGAAAGGAAAATCAGGATAGGAAGGCAAAAGGGATTTTCCCAGGCCCCAGAGGCAGTCAGTGGGGCCTTGGGGTCAACCAGTCATCCAGGGTCTGCTCATCACCTCCAAGAGAACCACGGGCAGAACCCAGAAAGCCTCACTGCCACGAAAGCGAGAACCGCCTCCCCAGGGACAAGGGGCCCACGAAGCTGGCAACCCCAGAAAGAGGTCGGACCCATTTTTATGTGGTCAAGACAGAGTTCCCATCACCTCAGAACACCTCATAGTGACCCCCACAGTCGGGGGACCTGGAAGGGAACAGATGGCAAGGGGCACTTGCGATTTGCTCCTGGACTTGTTTCCCTCCGTCGGGTGCCGGAGGGAGCCCAGAGCATGTGGAAAATTTACCGACAGGCGGGTAGACCCTGACTCCAGCCTCACAAATACAGCCCAGATAAAGCCATACACAAGCTCTGCCATGGTCCAGACACCTCGTTCCTATTTCTTCTTCCTCCCAGAGCCAAGCCCGCCAAAGGTCATGTACAAGATAGAATTTGACACAATAAGACTCCACTCCCATGTTAATGCCTCTCAGATCGGGCCTGCAAAAAGTGAAATAATAAATTTAGGAAAACAAGCAGAATGACCTGTCTGGTTGGTTGGTTTTTCTAGATACCATCTACATATTTTAGAAACGTACAACCTTCTAATAGAAATGAATAAACTACTCAACCATAAAGTTGCTATAGAAGATATGCTTGTTCTGATTCGAAAGGGCATCTGCTATCTGCAATATTGATAATACTTTTCAAATTTCATCTGCTTTTGTTTGCATTCTGTGTCGTCTGTTTAAACACACTGGGAATAATAATGAATCCCTGCATTATCTCTACTTTTTCAAGGCCGAACATATAACTTTATCACAAAAATAATTAAAATTCTTTGGCACTCTTGTATCTTTTCCATTAAACGTTATCAACCAGTGACAATAAACTAACATGAGCCCAAGGCTGGCCATGGGCTGCCTTTACAAAGAATGCATTTGTCCCCGGGCAAGAGACATGAATTTTCAGTTTACAGGGTCAGACAATCCTGAAGTTTTTTGCAGAAGGAGACCACAAATCTATACCTCCTGTCCCCTAACGGGGGCTGGCGGTGGGCACGGGCGCCCCATAAATTCTCAGGCAAGAATACACTTTAACAGGCAAAAAACCTTGGCAGCTCAGTAATTCTGAGCTGCAAATTTAAATATTTTACATATCATTAGACATTAAAAACAAAGATTTATGCGGCTCGTCTCTGCGGAGTGAGGACCCTGTTGACTTCACCCACAGCCGTGAATCTGCGTGAGCTTCCTTAGCTGAGCGTCTTCAGCAAAGGAAGCGCTTCAAGTGGAGGCTGCCTCTAAATCACAGCTTTTATTTTCCCGCCATCAGGAGGCACTTGAGGAGACCCCTCCGCTGAGCAAGGCCTCCACCAGCACCCTGGCCTGCAATGCAGTGACCGTAGGCGGGACCCAGCCTCCCCACCTGGCCAGGCCCAGCAGGCAGGAGCCCCTGCTCTACAGCCTCGGGCCCAGGGGCTCCCTGCCAGGATGCACTGTGCAGGGAGGCTGGGCTGGGGGCCTGCTGGGTACTTCTCAGAGGCCGGTTAACACACACCCCTGGGCCCTTGGTTGACAGCCTCAGATGAGGAAGAGAAGGAGAGGGACGGGGAGAGGGAGACAGAAGAGGCAGAACTTCCCACGGCCACAGGCTGTGCTCCTCAATGGCCTGGCCCACAGCGTCCCACTGCACAGCTGTGCCCAGGAGTCCCTCCTTGATATACCCACACTTGTCTCAAAAGTCTTCCTACACTTCAAGCTGTTCACAGCCCTCACTAGGTAGGAAGACCCTCAGCTCCCAGAGGCCTCCAGCCCATTCCCTCTGGTACTGTCGCTCAGGATTCTCCCAGCCTCCTCTCCCCACCCAACCCAGAGGCTCCTGGGCTTCAGCTTTCCTTCCCCCTCAGCCCAGGAGGACCCTCCCCAGTGTCCTCAGTCTATGCTTTCCCAGTGTTTTGTGCTCCGGCAGGGGTCCCTCACTGGCCTTATTAGCTGTGTCTTTTACTTTCTATGCGTCTGATGCTTTGACATCTGGGACCGTGCTGACCCTGGAAGCACTGCCCCTTCCAGGGCCACCTCTACCATCCCTAGAATAGAAAACGACTATGCAAGCTAACCAAGCCAGAGCCCACACCCCCAACCTCATCCTTTATCTGGGCCACTATCCCCCTGCCCTTATCACCCAGGCAACTAGGGACAGCCTCTACTCCCCAGAACCCACCGAAATTATTCAAACTAGCCAATCCCAAGCCTGCTTACCCTGCCTTGCCTGTTCCTTCCTGTGGAAACCATAGTAAAGGCTCCTGCCCACATTCTTCCCTCACCCCCTCTGCCTCCTGACCGACACTTGTGTTCCCCCATGTGGCCCTGTGCAGTGTGATGTGCCCCTTCCTCTTGAGAACTGTGATAAACTACTGTTTCAATGACAATCATCTCCTGATCTGTTGGCCTTATCATACCTCAAATTTTCTATTAATACACTATATCTTAAAACAGAGCATACAGCGGGTGGACACGAGTATTTATACTAAAGCATTTAATATGTTTGTCTTTTGATGGAGCATGAGCTGTCTGGATGCCGCAGCCCCCCCCCCACCCCCCCCCTCCCCGCTTCCTCTTTTATCATGTGCATATGCTCCTTCCGGACCCGAAGGCTCATGAGTTGGGATCCCGGCCGGTAGGCTGGCTCTTTTGGTGGCCGAAGTGTGAGGAGGAGGGAATGATGCACCCTTTGGGGATGGTGGGGAGCAATGTGCTCCCGGGGGGTTGGGCCCTGGTGGGCTTAGGACATGGAGGAAGAGTGGGTTCAGTTTGGTTTGGTCCTGGACAAAACAGCAGCACCACTGTGTGCCTCCAGCCCAGCTTCGTTCTGTGGAGTCTGTGTAGATCTCTTCAGACCTCAGCGGAACCCAGAAATACCAGCAGATCCCGCCCCGGCCTGAGACGTCATCTCACTCAACACCTTCCTCTTCCTCACGTGGGGAACCTGAGTCCCAGGGACGAGAAGGGATGGGCACAGAGGACCCAGCAGCTGTGTCCTTCTGGGTACACGTGGAGGATGCCACGTGTATCCTCCCACATGTAGTGGGACTCTCCACTGTCATGCCATGTCCCACTAGCAGACAATAACAGAACAAAAAAGACACAAGTCCACAGAACAAAACACAGAGAATGGGAAGAGCTGCAATGGCAAAGAAGAGATTTTGACAGAAGTTTGAGAGAAGGAGCAGTAACAACTGAGTGAGTGGGCCAGGGGGACTGGCAGATGTCCCTGCAGTGGGGGCCACTTGGGGACCGGAAGCACAGGTCTTTCTGGGTGTGGGGTGTGACAGAGAGTCGAATCAGTCAAGAGAACACCCCTGCCATGCCAGCAGAAAGTGAAGCTGGTTCTCTGGAGAAGCTGAACAGAGGCGGCAGATTTCATGATGAGAGCAAGGGGTACAAAGAAGCCTCACAGGGCACAGTGAGCCCCAGGACTCCAGACTGATGGCTGTGCTCATCTACCCACTTCCTTGCCCACAAGAGATGGCAGGGTTTTTCATACCACTGAGACCTGTGGCAAGTCCTAGTTGCCCACAGAGAGGCCCCAGCTGGCCAGCCTGCACACCAGCCTCCCAGGGAGAGTCCTTACTCCTTCACACCAAGATACACAGGGACAGCCAAGGGCCACCAGACATCTAAAGACAGTCTCCAGTGTGAGAGACAGTTGCCAGAAGAGGAACTTGGGAGAGACGGAAGCAACGCAGGAGCAGCAGAGATGCCTACAGAGCTCTGGAGTGTTTCTCTCACGTAATTGAAACTCTATGCCCACAGAACTGCGACTCCTCACTTCCGCTCCTGTCCCCCTCCACCCCCAGTAACCACCATTTCACCTTCTGCTTCCATGAGTTTGACTTCTTTTGATGCCTCATATAAGTGGGATCGTGCATTTGTCCTTCTATCATTGGCTTATTTCACTTAGCTTAATGTACGCTTAAAAATTTGTTAAGAGGGTAGGGTTCATGTTATGTGTTTTTCACCACAGTTTTCTAAAAGAGAGGAACTGCCCACAAAGTTGTCATTACTGCCTCAGAAAAGTAAGAAAGAACATGAGTCCATGAAATAGTAACCAGAGACTGACAAAAGGACATTCACTAAGGAAGGAAGGAAGGAAGGAAAGAAGGGAGGAAGGGTATTTTAAAGAGTTTTTTAAAATTAGAAATATAAGGGCAAATTTTTAAAACATCAGGAGAATGGTTGGAAGTTAAAGAAAGGAAATCCTTCAGAAGTGGAACAGAAAGAAAAAAGATGAAAATGGGAGACAATAGATTGGAGGATGAGGTGGAATGGAAGCCTGACAAGAGTTCAGAAAGATGTGATGGAGAAAAACCAAGGCAGAACACTTTGAAAGAAGTGGAAGTGATCAGAGAAACAACTGGAATTGAAAGACATAAGTTTCTAGACAGAAAGAGCCCATCATTGCGGGATTTCAGAGTGGACAGATAAAGAAAGGATCTGAAAGCTGTCAGAGAACAAAACAGGCCACGTCTGAAAGACTGGGACTAGGAAAGGCCTCACTCAGCGTTCTCAAAAACCATCCTGCTACCAAGATGACCATGGGGCAATGCCTTGAACATTGGGACGGAAAATGCCTTCCACCTAGAAGTCTAGATCCAGCCAAATGGCCAGTTAAGAGGGAGGATGTACAGACTACAAACAGCAAAGTCTGAAAAAAACTATTTACCAGGCACCTTTACTCAGAAAGTTACTGGAGGGTGTGTTCCACCAAAACGAAGGGATAAACCAAGAAAAAGGAAGACAGTGTATGAGAAATAAGAGGGTTACAGTCACTTCCCAGGCTGATGTGGAAGGGAGACACCAGGAGAGCAGCTGAGCTCCATTCTAGAGAGCAACCAGCTGAGCCAAATGCTCCCTGTGAAGGGAGACTTCAAGGGGAAAAAAATGGAAATGTCAGACAGCCTGATATGTTGACAGTTGTGATAGGAGTTTACAGTTCTGGCGGGAAATTTGGGCTTAAATTACATTCTTTTTAAAACAGTAGAAACAGCAACAAACAAAAACACTTACAATTAGAACAGCTAAAAGAGTAGAAGATGGCTGCCCTGGGGAGCCAGCATGAGGGTGTGGAAGGGCAGGACAGAGACTATAAGTGAAAGTGTTTTTCACTTAGAAGCCATCTCATGTTTTAAATTATGCATGTATGCTTGCTACACACAAATTAAATGTATAAAAAGGAAGTTGTGTGTTAAGATAGCTCAAGGATAAATTCTCTTCAGAAGTGTGCCTCAGTGCTGGCAGAAGCAGGGTCCTACTCCTGCATCTCTGCAATACCTGGCATGGAGTTAACCAGGTCCAGATGGGGCCAAAACGTACAATCTTGGGAGAGAAATGAAGCATCATTTCAGGGCTGGACAGCCTGGTCTCAGATGCACCCTTCTCAGGTCCTCAAGAGATGGACACCTGGCTGGCCAAGGAGGTGAGGGCTCCCGAGACCTGGGAGAGGGCACAGCCCTGTGGCCTAGACTCTCCTTTGTACCCTCTCTGGGATGGGTTCACTGGGTCCCAGGCACCAAGGTGAGGATCCAATCTGGGCCCCTGCAGCCCCAGGGTCTCCGGAAACCTCTCTTCCTCAGGAGCCACAGGAAGGTAGCGTTGCTGAATGCTGCCCGAGGCCCTTACACACTGTCCTTCCCTCCCAGGAAGAGGGGCTTCTGGCTCTGCCGGAGCCAGAAATCCATGCTGCTAATATGATGAGATTGTCCTCCCTCGGAGATGGATTTTTTTTCCAATACCCCAGCCAGAAAGCAGGCTGACTTCCTGTGTCAGCACATTCCCCCGTCCTCATGAGCCAAGCACACGCCGGCCTGGCCCCACAGGGAGCCAGGACCCCCAGCCCGTCCCAGTGGTGACAGCCATCCACCTCTGTGCACAGCCCCCTGCCAGTCCCAAAGGCTGCATCCTTCCTTCTCTCTTCCCCCAAGCGGTGGACACCACCGTTCCCACCACGCACAGGAAGGAAGGTCACGCTGAGGATGAGTGCTGGGGGGGCCAGAGAACCCAGGGCCCGCTCTCTCTACCGCACTGCAGGTGCCCTTCCTGGTACAGTGGCCTCAGCTGTCTCATGCTGTGGCCTTAACCCCCCCAACTCCTCCAGGCAGCGTGGCCAGGGCCTTAGGCTGGGAGAACCCAGAGGCGTGGGCCATCAGATTGGCCTTCTGGTGCCTGGAAGCTGCTGACATGCAGTGCCAGCCGAGAGCAACACCAGGAGCCCCCACTGCCCCTGGCACCGCCCCTCCTCACCTCCCTTCCCCCTACTAGGCAGACCTTCAGCCTTCTGGTTCCTCAGCTGTGTTCCTCCCGCTCTAGCCAGAATTACTATTTTTTTGTGATCTTTGGGATTGAAACAAAAAGGATTTTTCTAATGGCATTCCCCTCTGGCCCTTGGCAGCGGAGGGGCCGAGGGAGGGGAGGGGGCTTGAAGACTTGGGACAAGGTTAGGAGCGGAAACCAGGCCGACGCAGGGCTTGCAAGCACACACACACGGCCCCGGGCCTGGCACTGTAGATCTCGTTCAGTTGCTGGAGGAAGCCCCCCTTCCTTCCCCCAAGCCCCATGCCCAGGCACCTGTGCCCCAGAGGCCTGTGGGCATTTCCCACGTGCAAGGTGCCATCCTTCTTGTGCCCATGTGTGCATGGACCTCTGTCTGGCACTGCAGGAACTGTTGAAGGAGGCCTGACCCAGCCTCAGAGGAACCCACATTCTGACGGGAGGAGACAAGGAACATGGAGGGCATAGGCCAAGGTGGGCACAGGTGAGCAGGCTGGTCCTCAGGGTCTACAGAATGTGTGAGAGAGTGTGCATGTGTGTGTATGTATATGTGTGCATATGGGTGAATGTGAATATAATGTGAGTATGTGTGTTGTGTGTGTACATAAGTAGAGGTACTGTGAGCTAGTAGGAGCATGTGTGACTATGTCAGAGAGTGTGTGTGTGTGTGTGTGTGTGTGTGTGTGTGAGAGAGGGAGAGAGAGGAGAATGTGGGAGCATCCCCCTCCCTGCCAGTGACGTCCCATGCCACTGATGGTGTGATGTGACTGCCACACCTTGTTAACTCCTGAAGGCACCCTTCTCACATTCAGCTACATGAATGGCATCTCTACTGTGGTTCAGTGCACAGCCTGTGCAAATGTATACCACAGCCCCACTCGGAGACCTCATATCACCACCACCCACTGAATATATAAGGTGAGGTCACACGAGGCCCAGGCAGCCCTCCTCAACATGCTTACAATCACAGTGCCAAGGCCAGCCCTTGGTTCCCTTTTAAAGAGACTGCAGGGATCTTCCCAACAGCCACAGTCTTGTACTTGAGATCTCTTCCACCCTGTTCCACCATCCCAGGGGCTGTCAGGACAGTGACTGCTTCCTTGCTCTGGGGGTAGGGCAGCCAGGGCGGGTGTGAGTGGCCTCGGGTATGGAGCTGTGGGCTACAGGAAAGAGATTTCAGATCAGGGAATAGGAACAGAGGGTGGTGGCCAGTGCAGACAGCTTGGCCACAGACTCGCTGTGCAACGTTACCCCCTCTGAGCCTCGGTGGAGGGGCTGGACTCCGGGGGTCTGTCCCGAAGGCCCCCTCCCTACAGCTCTCCCGAAGGATCAGCGTCCCTTGGCTCCTACTTAGCGGAGTGGGAGCCAAGGATCGCTGGGTTTGGGGTCCTGCCTGCTGCCCTGTGCCTCTCTCCGTGGCCTCTTCCAGAGTCTTCTCATCATGGACTTAACACTGTCGGCCGAGCACATCACCTTTAATAATGTTGTGAGGGCACTGACGGGGGCATGCCGGCCCCTAACACACCCAGGCCACACTCCTGAGTGAGGAGAACGTCAGTGGCTGGCAGGGCTGGGGGGCAGGAGCCCCACTCTGAGAACCCATACTCCCCTAACTCCAGAGCCTCCGTCTCATGTGTGGGCCAATCAAGGTTCAAGTATTCATGTTCCTAGCTTCCTGGGACCCCAACCAGCCCCGCAGTCCAGGTGGGGGTGAGGTGGGGGGTGGGTGTAGAGGAGAGGGGCCTCCTGTGGCAGCAGGAGGGCAACTGAGCAAGGAGCTGCTCAAAACCCGCCTGCCCCACTCTCCCCACCCTGCTCCTGGCTCACAAAGGGCCTGCCTCCCCTTCGCTTCCTGTTCAACCATATCTCTCCATTGTCAATAAAAGCCATTTTTAAGGTCAACTATCTTCTTCCATCAACAGACAACTCCACATAGCTCCAAAGGAATCAGCCCCAGCACCACATCGTGAAATAAAAATTAAATTGTAGTTGGGCTTTTAAATCAACTCAATTAAAATAAAGAGATTCTTGGCTTGATATAGGGAAATATTTGTATTTCCAATTCTATTTATTAATACATTGACATATGTGCTATTTTTTAAATGTAGCACTAAGTGCACTTTCTGTCAATGCCATAGATTTTTTAATAGACTGAGAAAATACATTTCATTTCTTCTTATTTTCCTTCAATACATCATTTGGTTCTGCTTTTTTGCCTGCATGAAATTCATTTTCTAATGGAAATATTTGTTTTGTAAATCAAATATGTATTATGCACAAAATGCAAAGCACAAATTAAATTATGTTAATGAAATGAAAGAGATATGAAATGCATATTTCATGGACAAAACATAACCTCAGCAAACAACCATTTCTTGATAAAATCTTTAAACACAATCTCATTCTGTGACAGACATATTGTTAAAGTAGATAGCACCTCATTTAAATGGTTTCCTTTAATATTAGTGCTTAGTATATAATTGTAAATAACTTTTGGGATGAAAAACCAATAATGAAATACTGTCTTTAATAGTTTGCTATTGATGTCAGCATAAAACTTGTCGTAGTTGAATATTGGAAATTGGGAGTGCATAGAAATATTCTCAAAAGCTGTAAATGATTGCATATTTAAATAGAGCTGACTAAGGCAAAGATGTTATAGATATTAGTAATAGGCAGAAAATTATGCTGACCTAACATTATTTGACAAAACCCACTGTTTTAAATTATATATTGGTTACACTTAATGAATAACAGATTTTGTAGGTGTTGTTTCTCCAATCATAGTGCTGATGATATGATATGTCGGGGATTTCTTAGTCATCTTCTTGACAATAAACACAGCCTTGGCTCACGAAGGTCGAGCGAAAGGCCACTGGATGGCAGGTCAGTGCTCTCTGCTGGAGAAGTGCTCCCCAGGGAGGAGCCACCCAAGACGCGGATGGGGCCATAGAGACTGTTCGTGCCCACCGGCAAACTGGCTGGCTTGATTGGACCCAGCCAGAGATGGGCCAGGCTCTCTTGGGTGGCACCTGTTGGAAGCTCCGGCCAGAAGTAGAGCCTCACTGGGAATGCCAACACTGGGGAGTGACAGGGTCCTGGCTCCGAGTACAGAGAAGCCACCAAAGGACATTCATCTTCCCCCATGTCACCTTTATCACCACCACACGGAAGATGGGAGAGGACAGCTTATGTGTACAGAGGCCAGGCATGATCATGATCGGGACAGACTGGGCGAGAAAGGTGACCATGGCCACTTGGACTTCCTTGCTCCCTGCTGTGGGCGTGGACACACACACACTCACATGCACTCACAAGCACATGGTTACACTCACGCTCACACTCCTCTAGGCCACCTGGGTTGCCTACAGATGTTCAAAGGGCTTTTTGTGATTTGCAGCCACGAGCAGCAGTCAGGATCCCGTCGTCCTGCACTATCAGAGCCGCACGGGGCACTTGCTGGAGATCCCAGACCCTTTGTCCTCAGGGTCTGCTCAGAACACAGGGATGTCACGGGTGTGCGTGTGTGTGGCACATGCTTTGTGAGTGCCCTGTCATGTGTGCGCTCTCACGGCTGCATGTCTGGGGCCGCGGGGCAAGTGGGTGTGGCATGAGGAGGGCGGTGCAGGACAGAGAGGGAGTGAGGGAGTCGCGGGAGGGAGGCCGGTGTGAGCAGCCAGCTCCTCGGGTTCTTGCCGGTGCTTCTGAAAAGGAAGCACTTAAGACTCGGGATTTCACAGAGGAGGGGGAAGAAGGAGAAAAGAAAAAAGAAGTCTTGAACTCCTCTGCCGTGATTTCCTAACACCATGCCTTCCCGAAACGTGAGCATCTGAACCCTAAGCCTGGAGCAGGGGCTGGACCCTCTCCCTGTTCTGCCCGCGCCCTGCTGTGTGGCTTTGGATAGGTCACTCCCCCTCTCTGTGTCCTCATTTGCCAACCTGGCAAAGGGCAGCCTCAGTGATAGCCAAGGTCCTTCCCAGTTCTGCAGTTGGAGATTTGAAGGCACCACACCTGCCCCAAGGCTTAAGCTTTACCCAGCATAGTGCACAAGGTATCAGACCCTCGGGGTCAACCGTGACATTACTGGGACGGCTGTGCTTCGGGGGCAAAGGGAAAGCCCTCTGTGACCCCCTGCAGCGCGTCCTGGGGCAGCTGCTCGCCCCGACAGCCAGTGTGTGTGGAGGACTGACTGGTCCTTCGCAGTGAACAGGGCGCCAGTTGCTGCCCGAAAGGCCCACAGTGGATGAACGGAGGAGACGCCCACTGCCAAGGCCTGTGCTCCCCAGCAGGGACACGCAGCTTCCAGCTGTCTCCAGGCCCTCCACAGCTGCCGCCTCTGCCCAAGCTGAGGGCTGCACCTGGAGTTCCACCCTGACCTCCTGACAGAGTCCCCACCTCACCAGACTCCCAGCACCCACAGGGCCTGCAGAAATAAAAAGAACATGCCATCAGAACAGGCTGGGGTAAGTTGTTAGGGTCCTGTGCACACACCCAACCCTGGCGCCATCCGGGGCAAACAGGAAGAATCTAATGAACGCTGATCACTGTATTTCCAGCAGAGACAAGGGACGCAGCCATCCAACCCACAGCTACTCTTCGGGCACCTACAATGTGCCAGGCAACCTGCCCAGCGCAGGGAACCCATCAGGGTGCACAGCTGGGGGCAGAATCATCCCTCCCTCCGTGGAGTTCACAAGACAGTCACACTCCCCTGTATAATTGTGTGTGTGGTGACAAAGCCACAAAGGAAACACATACACATTAGTTTGTCAGCTGCCATAACAAAGTCCCACAGACCGGGAGCCCAGACAACAAAAACATGTTCTCCCCCAGCTCTGGGGGCCACAGGTCCACGGTCACGGTGTTAGCAGGCTGGTGAGGAAGGCTCTGTTCCGGCATCTCCCTTAGCTCCTGGGAGTTTGCTGGTAATCTCTGACGTCCCTTGGCTCATGGACACATCACCACAGTGTCTGTCTTCATCCTCATCTGGCGTTCGCCCCGTGCCCAAACCTCCCCTTTCTATCAGGACTCCAGTCATACTGGGGCAGATGCTCACCTACTCCAGTGTGACCTCATCGAAACTAATTACCTCTGCAGTGACCTTATTTCCAAATGAGGTCATATTCTGGGGTACTAGGGGTTAGGACTCCAACATAGGAATGCGGAAAGGGGGAAATTCAACCCTTAACAGCATAAGAGCCTACAAAAGGGGGCCTCACCGAGTGAGGGTGTCAGGCGTGGCCTCCCCCAGGAAGGGGTTCCAAGCAGAGATCCACAGGAGGAGGAGACAGACGAACTGGGGTCGGGAGAGAGCAGGCCGGGCCACAGGAAGTGCAGAGAGAAGACATAGGCTGAGCCCAGCACAAAAAGGAGGGACACTGGGGTGCAGGGAGGGGGCAGCAGAGCAGGCAGGGCCCTGAGGGCAAAGGGTGCGTTTGAGGCGGCAGCTTCTTCAGGGGCGGGGGCCCAAGCTCCCCAAGTTACAGGGAACCCTCTGGCTTCTCCTCCGTTCTGCTCCCCACTTCCCCAGTCTGCCATGGGTGTAAGGATGAACCCAACCCTGGTCAGGCAGCAGGCACAGGGGTGTTGGGACCTTCAGAGGGTGAGGTAGCAGGAGTCTGCCAGTTGGGGCAGAGGCCTGGCCTTCGTGCGCCCCTGGGTGCTCTGAGCCCGCAGATCCCCCTGGACAGCCCGGAGTCCCTCCCTCTTGCTCCCAGGCCAGGTAGGGGCTGCAGAGGCTCATCCAGAAGCTGCTCCTGAAGGTGTGGGCAGCTGGGACAGAGGCTGCAGCTCCACGCTGCCTCTCTCAGGCACCCGGGCCAGGGCCCACGCCGGCCAGCGATGCTCTGGCCCCGGGGCCCCCAGGCCTGCGGGCAAGCGGGTCGCTTCCCAGGCCTCTGCTCCATCCTCTGGGAATCCCACCGGGGCCTCCCGTGCTGCTTACCTCGCAGCAGGCAAACGTTTTTATCCATTCCCTGAAATTAAACTTGCCCATTTTTCATTATCAAATTCCGAGCTGGTGTCATCTCCCCCATGCCGGCATGCGGCTCTCGTTTACAGAGCCCGAGATTAATATTAGGTGTTTGTAAAAGGCGAATATTAGCTTCTCCCTTATGTCTGTCAGAATTAATAACTTCCCCATCACAGATAACTCCGGGTCAATATTAGATTCGCAGATGAGGCTGGAAATAAAATGTATGGAAATATAACGTCTCATTTGTACATATTCAAAAGAGGTCCTTTCATTATTGAAATTCGGCGGCAACTGTTCAAAGGTCAGAGGACTTGGTGGCCTGGAAACACCCACCATCTGGCCTGAGCAGTCGCGGGCGAGGACACACTGGTGCCCCTCCACGGGGAGCCTGGGAGGATCAGGGGCAGCTCTGCCAGGGCCTTTATAGGGCAGAGAGGGATAGAGAGCTTACCCACCACTGTCCCGAGCTCACGCTGGGACCAAAGCCAGGGCCTGGCGTGGGCACCTCGCCAGTGGCTGCCGTCCATATGCCCTCCCCACCTCAGTGCCAAATTGGGGGCACAGGTCCCCTCCCTTCCCTCTAGCAGCCGGGTACTGGACATGCAGGCACCAAGGGGTTAACCGCCAGTGCTGCCAAAGGACCCACCTTCTCCCAGAAAAGCCAAACCACCCCCAGCCTCGCCCACCAAGATGCGGGAGGCAGGAACAGGCCTCAAGACTGGCAGGCCGGCTCCCCGTTTGGCAATCGCTCATGAATCATAATTGACAAGCAGAATTTTTCCCGTGAGCGGCAAGGGTGCTTTATTTAGTTGTTTCTATTTTATCTGCTTGCAGGAGATGATGGAGCCCCCTCCTCACCACTTTGGCTGTTTCCCATAATAATAAAACTCTCCAAGAGGCCAGGGCGAGTCCACGGACGCCTCCCGCGCTGGTGAAAGGGTATCTTGGGACTCCGGCCGCGCGTAGGAGGTTAGAGGAGCCACTAGGAGTAACAAAGCGGGTGGAACACACGCGCCGGCAGGGAGGGACCACCGAGCCCACCCACCGCCCTATGACCTCTCCTCCCTCCGCGAGGGGTCCTAGCCCTCCAGGACCCCGTGTGGCAGACGGACAGAGGAGGCCCACCTTTGGTTGCAGAGGAAGAGGACGGAGTGCCCGGAACAGCCCCCGGCCACGGAACACCTGCCCTGACCCCGACAGACCTTGCTCAGAGCACAGACCCAGAGGGGTCTACGCAGTCAGCTGGGTGGCCCGACTCTGACCCTTCTCCCTGGAGGCCTGCCTAGGCGAGCCCACGATGGCTGGCATCCTCGTGGAAGCTGAGTGAAGGGGCGGGGGTCTTGAGGGCGCCCCAGACCCGGAAACCCGCACTGCCTTCCGGCGCCAGCGGGCAGAAGGACAGCCCTCCCCTTGGGGAGCTGAGGTAGGCGGCCCGGGAAATCCCTCTGCCCAGCCCCACGGCCCTGCCAGGCTTGGGAAGGCCTTTCTTTTCGGTGCTAAGAAACCCCTTTCTGGTTCCCATAAATGAATTAAGCTCTTCCCTACGAACGGGCTCCCTCCAGCTGGGCTGGCATTGAGGTCGTGGCCCTGGGGCCTGAGTCTTTGTGAGGAAGGGGCCCCTGCTCTGGGGAAGATGAAGGGGAAAAGCCCGTCTCTTTCTTTCCTCCTAAGCCCCTCAAACTCACTGTGACCCACAGTTAAATCCCTTTTAACAAGGCTCACTTCCTTGCCCAACCAGTTAAAACTCCAAAAATAAACATGGCCCAGAGCAGGCTTTTCCTGCAGCTTTGGAGGCCGCTGGGGAGGAGGGGGCCCCTTGCCTGATGCGGGGCAGTGCACTGCCTTCCAAAACGGGGTGCTGGGCCTGTCCCCGCCGCCTGGAGTCCCTCCCGAGAGCAGCCCCTCTGATCCGAGAAGCGGCAGCTCCAGGCAGGAGCTGGGGGCCACCGTCCCTCCATCGTGGGTTCCCCCTGTGTGACACTCATGCTGCTGAAGCAGGGCTGGCAGCCAGCCTCGGGCCGTCCTAACCCTAACCCTCCCTGCCTGACCCTTGTCGGGGGCTGTCGAGCTTGGGGTTTTAGGACAAGGTGCTAGAGCATGAGTGAGGGGCTGGGCGAAGGGTGCTCATCAGCGGGACAGACACATCCCCCCACCCCCTCTGTGCACACGAGCTGTGGCCACAGCCACCCGGGGGCCCCCAGGGGCCCCCTCGGAGAGGTGAGCCACGGAGCCTCCCCGGGGCAGGCAGCGGGCATGAGCGTGTGGGGGGCGCGTGTGGGGGGCGCGTGCCCTGGTCCCTCTGAAACCTGTAGGGGGCGCTCCTCCCTTGCCTCTTCTCAGAGCTGGCTGCCCCTCAGAGGACCTCGGAAATGGAGCCCTCGGCTCTCACACAGGTCCCCGCGCTGCTGGCGAGCCCTGCAGCCCTCTGTCAGGGGCCGCTGGGGACTCTGCGGCTCAGGGCTTGGGGTTGGGAGGGGCCCATGCCTCTGCTCCTCCTCCCTCAGCCCTCTGGCCCTGCCCCGGGCCTCGAGGAAAGCAGCTTGTTGAGAAGCACCCAAAACCCACTTGCTCTCTCTGTTCCATGCGGGATAAACACCCATCCATCTTCTGTCTGTCCATCCATCCATCCTTCCCCAAATATTTATTAAGCATTTGTTATATGCATGATACCATTCTGAATACTAAGGTATAGCAGCCACTATGACAGGTGCAATGCTTGATCCAACACGCCTGCAATGAAACGAAGCCACTAGAGAAAAGCAGAGGCCAGGCTGGTTTACTTGGAAAGTCAGGGATGGCTTCTAGGAAGAAGTGATGTTGCGGTCCAGCTGGTGATTCGACAGGCTCAGGAAAGAACCTCAAGCCAAGGATAGCAAGCAAAAAGCCCAGAGATGCAAAGTACTTGGTGTGTTCTAGAAAACAGTAGGACAGTGTGACTCACATTTATTAAGGAAGAAGCCAATGTCACTTTCCATGGCTCCCACTCAGCCCTGTCTACTTCCCACCAGAGATGCCCTAGGTGGGCTGTAGTGGGCTCTGGCCTGCCCCTGGGCAGCCTCAGAAGGGCGCCTGGGCCACCAGAGCCCAGAGAACAGGAGCAGTCAAGAGGGTCTTGGGGGCCGTTGAGTGGGGAAAGGAGGTCCCTGTGTGAGCCCTCCCTGACCCGGGGTGGAGCCAGCGAGCGTCTGGGCAACGCCTACCCCAAAACCACAAGCACCTGGATGCCCCTGAGGGCTCCAGGCCCAGACTCCAGCTGGCCCGGCACCTCAGCTTCCTGAGGCTGATGACGCCATAGCATCATACTCTGCTATGATGACATAGCAACGTATCCCCGGCTTTGTGTCCTAAACAGCAGACATGTTATTGTCTCACAGTTCTGCAGGCTTAGAAGTCAGAAGTCAAGGCGGTTTCTTCTGAGGGCTGTGAGGGAAGGATCTGTTCCAGGCCTCTCTCCTTGGCTTGTAGGTGGCTGTCTTCTCTGTGTCTCTTCACTCCATTGTCCCTCCCTGAGTGTCTGTGTCTAGATTTCCCCTTTTTATAAGGACACCAGCCATATTAGATTAGGGCCCACCCTACCAGTCTGACCTCATCTGAACTAATGACATCTGCCATGACCCCATTTCTAAACAAGGAGATAATTCAGCCCGCTACACATGGGGGCCAGGAGAGGCTGCTCACCCCCCCTTATCCTCTGGGGGTCTGGCATCATTCGTTCTCTCACTCATTCCTTCACTGAGTGTTTGCCAATGAGCCAGGCACGGTGCAGAGCAGAACCGGATGTGGGCGATAGTTATTGCTGTTTATCACCCCCACCGAGCTACAAGCTCTCAGGGGGCAGGGCTGGGTCTTACTTGCCCACCACTGTATTTTTAGCATCTGACACAGAGGAAGTGCCTAATAAATGTCCACCCGCCAGGTGTCCACAGTCTCAGGGACACACCCACCTGAGCAGTAAGGAGACTGTGTTGAGTGGGGACTAACTGGGAACCCAGGCCCGCTGCTCTGCCCATCCAGCCTGGCTGGGTTTGGGCTTCCTTTTTCCCAACTGGACCCAGTTCGTCAGTCAGCTGAGGTGTGAGAGCCACTCTCTCCAGGCAGCTGATGACTTGGAAGGGTTTGCCTGCCACACAGCACAACCCTCAGACCGTACATGTCCGTTCTCCTGGCTGGAGAGGGGCAACAAAAGTGAAAAACGTTCTTGGCTGTCCTTCGGCCCCTGGTACCCATTCACCAAGACCCTCAGAAAGCCACTAGTGTGTGAACTCTTGGGATGGATGGATGGCTGGATGGATGGATGGATGGGAAAATGGAGAAATGGGTGGGCGGATGGGTGGATGGATGGAAGGAAGGATGGGTGGGTGGATGGATGGAGAAATGGAGAAGTGGGTGGGTGAGTAGATGGATGGATGGATGAATGGAGGGAGGGAGGGAGTCAGTGAACTCAGCCAGACTCCTCTTCTGGAGCCTTGTTCTATTTCACTTCCTCCGTGAGCTACAGCATGAAGTCCATAGTTCTGCCCAGCATTCCATGTCTTCCTGGTCAGACCCTGCCTCCTTGGCCTGTCCTCCCCCTGCTGCCCTCCAGGATCCCTCTGACCAACCTGGTTGGGTCTGTCATCACTGCCCCCTACACACTTCCATATCCTATTCACCGCCATCGGCCATGCTGGGGACACTAACACCACATGTTCCTCCCCTCCTGAAAGCCTCTTTCCTCTCAGGGACTGGAGGGTGGTGGATGGACTACAGGGCACTCGGGGTGATCGCTCCAGCCTGTGAGGCCTGCTCTTAAAGCCATCTGGAGCCCCCGAGCTGCTGTGTGCAGGAAGCAGAGATTTTTGTCCCTTCATAGAGACATGAGACAGCATCATGAGCTTCTCCAAGCAGCAGCCTGCCCGTCTAAGACAGACAGTGTAAGCACCGCCTCATGGCACACCCTATGGGGAGTGAAACGGTGAGATGCAGAGTAGGCCCACCACCTGCGGGTGCACAGAGGCTCTAACCATAGGTGGCACTCTTTGTAGACACCCACCATGGCCCTTGGCAGGAAAGCTGGCTGTCTCCTAACTCCAAGCTCCTGGGCCTCTGAGCCTTCTTTACTCTGAGTGCTCAGATTAGCCACGTGGCTGTACCTGGGCTCCAGGTGAGGGTCTGAGCCCAACCACTTTCCAGATTGTGCAAGAGGGAGTGTTTGGGAAGGCTGAATATAGGAGCTCTGCCAAATCCTTCCACCTCTTGGGACCTAGCTGGGACCCCCACCCCCACCTCCTCCAGGAAGCCTGCCTGACCACCCAGTTGTCAGTCAGCGTAGCCCTCTCACCTCCCCTGAGCTTTCTCCCCATCCTGGGGTCAATGGCCAGCTCCACTTGCTCCTTCAATTTGATTCCTCAGGCTCAGCCAGACTCAGGAGGGCATGTGATAATTATGGCTTCATTGGAATTGTATGCTTGAGGCTGGAGGACCCCAGAAAGAATAAGGTTCCTGGGACAAGTGTGGAAACTTAGGGACATAACAAATGTGTGACCCGCTTTGGGGAAGCCACTCCCTCCAGTCTCTAACCCCACATCATTCCTCTTCTTCAGGTAATAGCTCACACTCTGTGGTTGGGAGATTACATGACCCATGATTAACTAATCCGTGTACCACATCACCCTGGCCAATGATTAGCTCAGGGAAGGACACATGTGACTGTTAAGGGAGCAATTGTCTTTGGGTTGTTAAAGTGATAGAAGCTGCTGCTAATAAGACTAAAGCCATCTCGGGACTTCCCTGGTGGTGCAGTGGTTAAGAATCTGCCTGCCAGTGTAGGGGACATGGGTTCGAGCCCTGGTCTGGGAAGATCCCACACACCATAGAGCAACTAAGCCCGTGCACCACAACTACTGAGCCTGCACTCTAGAGCCCGTGAGTCACAACTACTGAGCCTGCGCACCTAGAGCCCGTGCGCCACAACAAGAGAAGCCACCGCAGATGAGAAGCCCGCGCACAACAACGAGATAGTAGCCTCTGCTCGCCACAAATAGAGAAGGCCCATGAGCAGCAACGAAGACCCAACGCAGCCAAAAAAAAAAGAATAAAGCCATCTCAGGGACTTCCCTGGCAGTCCAGTGGTTACACGTTTCCACTGCAGGGGCGCATGTTCGATCCCTGTTTGGGGAACTAAGATCCCGCATGCATGCGTCAAGGCCCAAATAAATCAATAAATAAAGCCATCTTGGAGGAAAGCAGAGCTAAGGATGTTTGGGAGAAGCAGAACTTTAATTTCATTGTTTAGGAGCCTTGATTCAGCCATGCCTGAAGGCAACATGCTACACGAACCAATACAGTCCCCCTTTTGATGAAGTCCAAAAGTTGAGTTTGTGTCGCTTGCACCCAAGCTCCTGGAACCATGACAGATCCCATAGCCAGTCTGACTCCCATCCTCTGGTATCTGGGCCACAGCCTTCTTCAAGAGTGCAATAGGCAGTCCCACAGGAAGTCTGGTCTGGTCTCCTTACCCCTGCATGGTCCGCGTCCCTCCACAAGCCTCCTGCTACCCATGTTTATCTGAGGCAGCCATATACTTCCGTGCAGGAGTGTGGTTTGTCCCCCACCACCCCATGACATAGATGACATAGCTTCAGAACTGAGATGCGGCCACAGCATCTCACTCTACAGTGTGGGCCTTCCCTCTCTTCCCGAGGCTTACCCCAGCCTTCTCGGGATGGATGCATTTCCATATCACAAATTCTGTGGTCTCTGTGACCTTTCTGGCACTTTACCCCGGCACGCTGGCCAAATGACAGGACCTCCCTCGGAGACACCCAGGTCAATGCCCAGTATCGACAGCACCCGCCTGCCTCCTCTCTCCGCTCCGGCTGCCCTGTCACCCATCTCCAGGCCTCAGCGCAGGCAAGGCCCCCACAGCCCTGGCACGGAAGAAGGCCCCCTGCAAGCTTGCAGGGGTGCAGCCGTGGCCCCTCACCGGCTCTGCAGGCACTTCCCCGCACTCAGAACCCCTCACGGACTGTGAGCCTAGAGCAGCCAGCGTGTCCCCGGAGAGCATGAACCCAAGGCCCACTGTGTCCGGCCGTGCTCCCGGGCAGCCCCCTGCAGCAGCCCGCCTGTGCCCCTGCCAGTGCCCTGCGCAGCCGGCCAGCCGCCTCCTGGGGGGCGTTTCAGCAGAATGGGCTTGGCGGCCCACAGCTTCCCAGGCGGATGTGATGGCAAATAGCAGGCACTTGGCATATCTTCGGGATTTCTGAGCATAACAGAAATGTCAGGCAGATTTTAATGAAGGCTGTGTGCTTCTGGGGATTGACAGGCTGACACAGAATCCTAATTTTCAGATGGCTTGTTCTCGGGGCTTTCAGCACCCAGGGTCAGGGCTGAGGGGAGCCCCCCATACCCCTGGGGAGCCTAGGCCATCACCCATTTGTGGGAGCAGCCGGCTGACAGGCTCCCTTCCGGTGTCTGGCCCTGGTGCTGAGTCCTGATTTAGAAACCAAATGTGTTCTCTTCCTCACCCGCAGCAGTTGGACACCTGCCTTTTGCCTACACTTTGTGAGCAGCGTGTGGCAGAGGAAGCAGCGTCCCCTCGGCTGACGTCAGGAGGGCACAGCCAGCTTCCCCGGGCAGGTGTCACGTGGGCAGGCACCACCCAGGCGGCAGCTGGACAGGACAACTTACAGTGACTGCAGAAATCACCCTTAAGGGGAAACCCTGCTTTCCTGGTCAGCTCCAGAGGGCCAGGGGACCCTGACAAAGATGCCGGGGACCAGGGAAGGGCCGGCCATCCCCAGCATGTGGGGTAACTGACTGACCTGCACTGGAAGAAGTGCCTCCCCTTCGGTGAGCACAGCTGGGGTGCTTGGGGAGCTTGTCCCGGGGCCGGAGACAGTGCTGAGCTAGAGCTGCAGACTCCTGGGGCAGGTTGAAGGGACCCGAGCCCCCCTGCAATCTCCAACACCACCACTCCCTGTAAGGGCACAGGACGCTCTCTCAATTTATCGAGCAAATGTCGCCCTCCCTCCTGATGAGACAGCACGTTGCCCCTCACTTTCCCATGGGGAAGGCCCTAGACCCTGCTCCCAGGAGCTCAGAGTCCGCTTGGAGGGACACAGCCCTCAAACAGGTAAACCACTAAGCTGGACATCAATCACCGCCGAAAGAAAGAACAGGACCCTGTGTGGCAGGGGCCAGGGCCGGGGAGCAGGGGACTTACACAGGGGCTCGAAGGGCTTCTGGGAGGGGTGAGCAGTGGCCCCACCAGGGTGAGAAGGCTGAGCTCTGCAGGCTGCAGGCTCTTGGAGGGGCCCCAGGGCTGGGGGACATCAGGCTCTTCCCCGTCCTCCGGCTGGCCCCCGCCTCAGGCCTCCAGGCCTGGGCGGCCTCCGTGTCCCTCGCCACACTGGGGACACGAATGGGCAGACACGCCCAGCTTGGCAAGCCCAGTCACTAAAAGAGGCTGAGGGGGAGAGAGAGGGGGGCAGATCTGATGGCCCCAGGCAGGCAGGGCCTCACACCCGCTGCCCACAGGCCCTCTCCCCCTGCCTGGCCCCGAAGGCACTCACATCCGTGACTGCTCAGTCCAGATCCCTGGCCCCGGAAGGGCTGAAGCAAAGCTAGGAGCCCACAGCCAGGGATCCCGAATGTTACCGAACTAGTGGGACTGAGAGAGGAGCCCAGTCCCCCGAGCCAAAGAACACACTTCTGGGGACAGGGACTCGGAGTCTGGTGGGGGCCTGTGGGGCAGCACAGCCCCAGAAGGCTTGCTGGGGGCCTCGGTTCCCGTGGGCCTCCACGGAGGGGGGATGTGGATGGGGCAGCCGGCAAGCAGGCAACCCCAGCGTGGGGATGGCAAGATGGCGGCAGGAAAGGTGGCTGTGGGAAGGGCGCCCAGTCCCCCCGGCCTGCTGGGTGGGTGAGTGTGGGCAGGCCTGGGGGCTGACCACGGGCCCCACCAAGGCACAGGACGGGGCCCCTGACTCAGGAGACACACGTGCCTTCCTTCAGGAGTGCGGAGCCAGTCCTGCTGGGTCACCCACCAAGGGAGCCAAGGGGGCGTGGGAGCGGAGGGCTGGGTCCAGGTGGGGCTGGTGGAGGGCCTGAGGGCCTGAAGGGATTCTGGCGGCGACACACCCATGGTCACCGCAGGGGTAGCTGGGCGGGCATGGCAGAGGGACCGAGCACCATGTCACGATGGCTGAGCAACTCCAAGCCTCCCTTGTGGCCGGAGGACCCTGCCACCCCACAGCCTCTTCTCTGGGGGACTCAGCGCTCGCGCCCTGCCTCCTCTCAGCCCAGCCAACCCCCTGCCACCCACCCTTCCTCTCGGCTCCTGGAATGCACTGGGCTCCCCTCCCAGGCTGCTCCTCCCAGGCTCTGGGCCCCTGTCCTGGCCGCTCCCCTGCCTTTCTCTCAGCTCAGACCTTGCTCCTGCAGGAGGCCTTCCCTGGCTGTCCACTCTCAGGATGCTTGTGGGGGGGTCCCTTACATCCCTCACCTGTGTAACATCTAGAGGCACCCAGCCGGGGGTTGTGATGGGCCAGTGGTCGAGTACATCCAGCCAGGCTCCCCACCGCTGGGAGGACCTCTGTCCCCAGGTCTGCCCCTCCCCCGGATGGGAGGCTCTGACCTACCTGTGTCCCAGCACACAGCACCTGGTTCATCCCCCGGTGGCCTGAATGAATGAAGGATGGAAGGACTGAGTGAGTGGGCAAGGCCTCCTCCAGCCTCTCGCTCCTCCTCCTTTGCCCCCAGGCTATGGTTCCCCACTCCAGGAGGGGTGCACAGGGGGCAGCGTGGGTGGGCCCTAGGCAGGCGGTTCTGAAACCTAGGCACTGAGCTCCACAGGCAACCCCAGAGAGTAGCCAAGATCGATGCGCTGCCCTATTGACAAAACCTCAGCCGTAACGCAGATATTTCTCACATTTTTATTGCATTCATGTATGTTGGTTCACAGCAGTTTTGTCAATTAAAAAAACACTGCACAAAGTCTCACCTAAAACTGTCACCAAAAATTATTTATTGCTGTGATAACAGCAAATTAGATGTTAAAGGAGATTTGTGGCAGTGGGTCGGACAGAACACCAGAGACAGAGGCTGGTGGCATCTGGGGCCCAGGCAAGGGGAGCTCTAAAACCGGCATGGGTAAGCAGGTGCCACTGCCCACCGTCGCTCACCACCCCCTCTTCAGCTGGGGCTCAGGGCCGCCCCCAGGACAAGGGTCAGGGAGGCGAAGGCCTGGGCAGAGTCCACACCCACCAACCCCAGGGATAAGGTGGGGTGCGGGCCCCAGAATCGGGAGAGGATGATTCTGACAAGGTGAGCCAGGAGGGTGTCCTCAAGGAGGTGACAGTTGGGCCACCTCTTGAACATCAGGTGGGTTTCAAATGTTCACTTCTCTGAAAAGGAAGCAGCACGAGCAAAAACCTGAGGGCAGAGAAATGCCTACCGTGTTCAGGACACAGGGCAGAACACACTTGGCACATCTGCACACATGAATGGAGGGGCTCCGGGCACCTGGGCCGGCAGCACCTACTGAGCCTCTGTCTCCTTTCCTGTGGCCGCTCATCTGTCAATCTATGGAGGCGTGTTTATACGATTCTTCCTTGGAAAATTTACTCTCAGGTTCTGGTATTTCATGGGCAAAGTATAAATTGTGGAGGTGGCACAAACCATAAAAGCGAGCTTTTCTTTTAAAATATAAATGTGCAGAGAGGTGCAAAGTGCAGAGGGGTGGAGGGAGAACCTTAGATCATTAGTGGCTCCTGCTTGCCTTCCCGACAATAATTGGTGGGCGGAGCGGCGCTGGCTGGGCAGGGAGCGGTGGGCGGCGGTGCCGCGGAGGGTAAATGGCACCAGAGGCAGAGAAATTGGCGGGGAGGGGAGGGAGGGGGCGACCTCTCTAGAGCCGTGTTTGCTATTTTGGGCAATTAACAAGGGGGCAGGGATATTTTTTTTTTTCCTGGAATGTCTGATTGGGGGCCAGAAATTTATATTTCCATCGATTGGTTGGGCAAATGGGAAAGAACGCGTTTTTTAAAAGAATTAGTGGAAGATTTCTACTCCATACTGGCAGCCCTTTCCCTGCACATCTTTCTCTTTATGCGGTTTTGTCTCAGTGATTTGAGCATGTTCTAATTTTGTCATTCAAGCCATCTGACTTTCACTGCTCTATACAAACAAAACCTAATTTAGTCTGAGATGTTTTAAGTCATAACAATGACGGATGGCCAGGGTTCAGGTGTGGTGGAATATTTAAATACCTAGTCTATATTTTTCTGATATAAAGACAGGCAGCTTTTTGTACTCTGATTAATTATGATTTTGCATTTCAGAAAAAAAAATAGCTTTTCTATTCTACATTATTAATTGGTTATTTAATTAGGAATTCTCCAAGCTTCAGATGTTCAGAAGCTAAATCTGTGAGTGGGTTTAAAAAAAGCCGAGCTCCATCCTGTTGCCTTTTTGTATCTTATGAAGGTCACAATAAGACGTGATTGTTTGGCATAGCGGCAGTGAATTATGCCACCCAGACAAGCTTTTAACCTATGTGCCTTCACTCTGAGTGAGACACACGGGCATGTGCTCTCTTTAAACCGTTCTCTATTGAAGAGGATTCAATCACCATAATGAATCTGAGGCCAGGCAGCAATCTTCCACACTGAAAGAATTTCTAAAAGATTGTAGAATTTGTAAAACGAACAGCTCGCAGTCTAAATGGCTGTGTGGGTGAATCAATTATTGCAAGGCCCCGAGTAGTCATAATATTTAGTACATATCATAGAGTGTTTCAGGTACAATAAGATATGCTCGTTTTTCCCTGTTCCTGCTGGAAGGGGTCCCGGATGCCCGCAAACAACCCCAGCCGACCCATGGCACCCCATGAGAGCGGGGTCAAGCCACCCCGTCCACATGCATGTCCACGGTGCACCCAGGCACACACACAGGCACGTGCACAGTGAGGAGGAGGCTGGTGTCTGGAGAGGCAAGGGCGTGGCTAAGGCGGCCCCCATTCCATCAAGTCCACCTCACCAACCCACGAGACACTAAGTTGCCAGTTCTCTTTTGTAGAGCCTGGTTTTGAAGTTTCCTTATTAATACAATAATTATTTTTCTCTGACAGCACCATTTATAACCATCTACTCTGTGTCCGGCTAGCCCCGTTTTCATTAATCAAGGGGCATGGAGACGACTGTCATCACCTCTCTGGATTATGACTTATCGGCCTCCTGCAGGCTCCTTTCAAGTGGACGCAAATCAGGTGAAGATGGAGCCTTTTTTGGCTCCTGTTGGGGAAGCTTCCTGCACATAGGCCTAGGTATTGTCTACAGACCTCTGCTTCAGAGAAGGGCATCCAGGAAATCCCCAAGGAACTCAGGAAAGACCGTCCCACCATGCTTTAAACATTGTGAGACAGGCAGTGCCCACCTTGAGCACAGAGGGGAATCCCTCATGGGGTCCAAGGGGAACTTAAAAACCTCATGGTGTCATCAGGGCAAGAGTCCCAATGGCTGGAATACTACAGCCAGCCTATAACAAGACTAAAGATGTGTTAAAGGTGGACGTTGCAGGGATCTGGGTTGGGGTAGGGCCCCACGTGAGCTGTCCTAGAATGAAGCTGGGGTATTTTCCAGGTCCCTTTAGTGCAGTCCCTCAGAGGCTTCCATTAGCACTGTAGCGACCCTCTCCTCTGTTAGTATACTGCCATAGAAGGGATCGCACAGCACATGCTCCACGGTTTCTCAAAGCCCCAGAAGTGGCATTGCTCAACATCCCCTTAACTTATGCTCCCTGGATAAATCTTGACACTTTGAGGCCCACGAGGCCATAACTCTGCCTCCAGGGATGATCTTTAGCCCAGCTTTGCCCCTATAGTTGTGTGTTTGTCACAAACACTCTGACAACGTGAGTGGCTCACCATTCTCAGCTGGTAAGCAGATACAAAGAAAATCCCTCATATAGTTCTAAACTCTATGCAGCTCTTTCCTCCAGTGAACTTCACATTTGGGCACATTTGCTGATATAGCACAAAGAGTTAATCTAACTTAAAAGGAAGGCTGCCAGTAGCTGCAGAGCCGAGACTCAAGCCTGGGTCTTGGGAGCCCTTTCCTCCCCCTTCCCACAGGGCATCACTTGGCTGGCTGCTTCTCCCTTAACCAGTTCCTCCCTGGATCCAGGGCACCCATGACTCTCCCCCCAGCAAAGAGCATACGCTGTCCTCCCAAATAGACCCAGAGCAAAGCTTCCTCACTAGCTCGCTCAAGTAGCAGCAAGTGGACCAGACCTTCCATTCCTAAAACATCCTCTCAGCTCAATTCTAAGCTGCCTCATTCTCATACTCTGCTAAGGAAAACAGGAAATAAACAGAACCAGCCTGGAAAGCTACATGGCAAAAAGATCCATGGATAGAGACTATCAAGTACCTAGGAAGAAATCTAACAAAAGGTTTATAACTTCTACAGTAAAACTTGATTAAGGGCTGTTAAAGACGTCTTAACTAAATAGAGAGATATACCATACTCATGAATAGGAAGTTTTAACAGTGTATACAGATGTCAATTTTCCCCCAATGGATCTATTGATCTGATATTATTTCATTCAAAGTTGCAACAGGGATTTTAAAGAAACTTATTAAATGACACGGAAGAATAAGGAGCCAAGAATAGCCAGGATACTTCTGAAGATGAAAAGTGGAGAGGAAGGACTTGATTCACCTTATGTCAGCACTTAGTATGAAGCCACAGTAATTAAGGCAGTGTGGTATTGGTGCAAGGAAAAATAAATCCACCAGAGAAACAGAGAGCCCAGAAACAGAACCTCACACTGAGGTATATGACAAAAGTTACGTCAGAACAGCACAGGGAAAAGGACCTGTTGAACAGGTGAAGCTGAAAAAAATAATAAGCCATCTGGAAAAAGAAGAAAGTGTACCTTCCCCTCACACCATGTTGGAAAACCAAGTCCAGATGGATTAAAGCCTTAAACGTTAAAAACAAAACTTTAAAGTTCCTAGTAGAAAATATGTCTAAATATCATTTAGACCTTGGCGTAAGAACAGATTTCCTTAAACAAACATCAATGACAATAAAGAATAAGATTAATACATTTGACTATATTAAAATTAAGAATTTTATATTTATCAAAAGATACCTCTGATTGTGCAACACAGGAAATAAGCCAATATTCTACAGAAACTATAAATTTAAAAATTGTGAATCATTGTATTGAACACCTGTAACTTATATACTATTGAATATCAGCTATACTTCAATAAAAAAAGAAACCTCTAAAAGTAAAAAGACAAAAGATGTTTGTAACACACATAAATGACAAAAAAATTAATATTACAAATGTACTGAACTCCATATCAATAAGAAGAGCAGAAGCAACCCAATGGGAAAATAGGCAAGGGACGTAAATAGGCATTTCACAGAAGAGTAAATAAATATGGCCATAAGAGAAAATGCTATACACTGAATGTGTGTGTTCTTCCAAAATTAATATGTTGAGACTCTAATCTCCAGTGTGACGATATTTGGAGGATTTGGGGAGGTAATCAGATCATGAGGGTGGACCCCCTTTCTGAATGAGATTAGTGCCCTTATAAGAAGAAACATGAGAGAGATGATCTCCCTCTCTCTACCATGTGAGGAGATGGCAAGAGGGCAGCCGTCTATAAACTAGGAAGAGGGCCTTCACCAGGAACTTGATCTGCCAGCACCTTGATCTTGGACCTCCAGAACTGTGAGAAATAAATGTCTGTTGTTTAAGCCAACCTGTCTGTGATATTTGTTATGGCAGCCCGAGCAGACAGACAGACCGACATCATTGGTGATCAGGGAAATGCAATCAAGAGCATAATGAGAGACCACTTTATACCTATTTGATTAACAAAGAGTACCGGTCCAATAATACCAAGTGTTGGAGAGGATTGTTGGAGAGGCAATCACTTTAGAAAACATCTTGAAATTATCTCCTAAAGTTGAATATTCACTGTAATTCAACTCCTAGGTATATATACCCAAGAGAAAACCGTGCATGTGTATAAAAGGAGACCTATATGAGAATGTTTGCAGCAGCACTGCTCACAGTACCACAACCCCAGAAACAACCCAAACACTCATCACAGGAGAGTGGGATAACTAGCCAGTATTTTCACCCAGTGGAACACTCTAGGGGAACACGACACTTGAGTGAACAATGTTGAGGTGCAACAATATGGAAGAAGCTCAGCAGTATAATATTGATTGCAAAAAGTAAGTCACAAAACATTATATACAGGATGGTACCCTTTGAAAGTTGGAAAGAACTAAATAAAAATATGTGACTTTAGGAATACAATGTAGACACAATAAAAATACATAGAAAAGAAAGCAAAGGAATAAACAGAGAATTGAGAGAATTGTAAAAGGAGGCGGGGATATGGAGGGAATCATAGATTATTGTCAAATTCTTAGTTTGTGTTTTGGATAGTGGGCTCATGTTACTAAGAATATCGCTTAAATAATTACACCACATATGGGCCATGCATAGTCCAAGGATGAGGGTAAATGAACCAAGGATTATGATAAATCCATTCTAGGAACTCAGGTCCAATTTTGTAAAACTACATATGCTTTGACCCAGAAATTCCTCTTCTAGGAATTCATCCTAAGGAAAATAATCAGATACGTGTGCAAAGAGCTGTGTACAACGCTGCTTAGGACAAAATTGTTTCTAATGGCAGAAAACTAGAAAGGACATTAATGTCCAACAGTAGGGGATTAGATCATCATGCAATGGAATACTAAAGAAATTTTGAAAAGGTGAAATGTGGTGCATACGTACACCTTGGAAAAAACTAAAATGAAATACAGCAGAAAAACTATGACTCTGACAGCATGGTGAGATTATAGGTGACTTTTTAAATGGAAGTATAGTTGTTGTAAGGTTATTCTGTACTTTTAAATGTAAATTTAAGGGATAATAAATGGTACCACTGCTGGGACATGGAGGGGAGCAGTTGGAACCAACAAGCCTCTTTTGCAGGCATTGAAAGAATTATTTCCTCATATGGGCAAGGACAACACTTTTATTATTTTAATTGTTTATATTATATATATTAAAATTTTAAAACTATGTTTACTGTTGAAATTTGGGGAAGAGAGAGGAAAATATAAATAAATGCCCCAGAATCCCTCTAACATTGACGTTCTTCCTTCTAGTCTTCTTCGTCATTACTGTGATGGTTACATTCATGTGTCAACTTGCTAGACTGTGGTGCTCGGTTGTTGGTCAAGCACCAGTCTAGATGTTGTTTTGAAAGTATTTTTTAGATGTGATTACCTTTAAATCAGTAGATTTCTTGTAAAGTGGATTAGGCACCATAATGTTGGTGGGCCTCGTCCAATCAGTTGAAGGCCTTAAAAGAGAAACTTGATTCCCGGAGGAAGAAGAAATTCTGCCTCCAGACACCCCTTCAGACTGAAGCTGCAATATCAACTCTTCCCTGGGTCTCCAGCCTGCTGGCCTGCCCTGCAGACTTTGCCCAGCTCCCACAATTGCATGAGCCAGTTCCTTCAAATAAACCTCTTTCTCTTTCACTCTTGCTCTCTCTCAGTTTACACACACACACACACACACACACACACACACACGCACACACGCACGTGCACGCATGTGTGTATACATACATTCTATGGGTTCTGTTTCTCTGGAGAGCCCTAATACAATTACCTATATTTGCATTGTCTTTTTCACAAAATAGAATATTCATATCCTGTTTTCATATAATATTGAATACATCATGAGCATTAACCAATGTTATTCTATGTCTTTAAAAACGATTTTAATAGCCACATAATATATTTTTATAATTTATTCTTAGCCAGTTCCTTATTGTTAGACACTTGGATTTCCCAATATTTCATTATTGTATGTAATGTTGCAACTGACAGGCTGGAGAGATCATCTTTTCATCTTTGATTCAACTATTTCTGAACAATGTGGTAAAGAGATGCTGGACTAGCAGGCAGGGGCCAGGGTTGTAGAACTGGTTTGACGGCCTTGAGCAGGTGCCTCTCTGGTCTCAGCAGGGTGGCCTACGTTATTTCCACAGGCCTTTCCAGCCACTAATAACACGACCCCTTAGTTTCGTGTTGGACCCACCCGAGCCAGACGGAGAGGGTGGAGCCTCTTCCATTCCCTCCCTCCCCACCCTGGTCCACCAGCAAGTCCTACCAATTCTGACTATAAAATGTATATTTAATTTGTGCCTTTCTCTCCTGGTCTCTCTGCTTCCATGGTTCGCCTCCCACAATCAATTCTGAAGGAGTGGACTCAGTGGTTTTCTTTAAATGTAAGTCAGGTCCAGTCGCTGTCCTGCTCAGAACCCTCAGGGGCGTCCCACTGCCCCGAGAATAACACCCTTATGGCCAGCATGGCGCAGGTGACTCTCCAAACATCTGGGGCCTCTTTCAGCCTTGGGTCCCAAACCCCAGTCCTACAACACAGGAGTTCCTGCCTGTGGCTCGCTCCTGTTCATCCTTCAGATCTGGTAGCTGCTTCCCCCTCCAGAGAGGCCTTTCCTGACCCCCAGCCCCACCCAGTAATCCTCCAGGCCCATTCTGTGTTTATGTCTTTGCCTCTCTCGCTAGACTCTAAGTTCCATGCAGGCAGTGACCAGACCTGTCTTGTTTCTTATTCTGTCTCCAACAGCTACCGCATAATAGAGGGTTGGTGAAGACTTCTGACTAAACAAATGAAGTATTGGGAATCCAAGCCTGGAGAAGCAGCATCCCTCCTCACAGGGCAGAAGAGCCACATGTACAGGCTCCTGCCTCTCACCAGCTCTCCCTTCACTAAACGTTTGGAATTCTGCCATCAGGAGACTTCACAAAGGAAGGGGAGAACATCAGGGCATTCACAGCACTGCCCAGCAATTGGAAGATGGCTGAGGCAGATGCATGTTCTGGTTAGAGGAGATGAATGGCATACAACCCCTTTCAAAAAATTCCTCATTTCCCCCAGGTTTGCCCCTTCCTGTCTCCCACAGGACGTAATGAGCTGCAGACCGCAGGTGCCATGCCTTCATTCATCATAGGGGGCAGGGAGAGAGGGAGAGCTGTACATCCTGGTTTGGGGATCTTGGGGCCCTGGCAGCCAGCCTCGGGCAATGAGGTGGTAGAGAGGAGAGAGAGGGGGAGAGGGAGGGGGAGGTTATCACCATGCACTGGTCTAGATTTCTGAAGTTTTGACCAACTGGGAGAAAAGGAGGTACGTGAGCAGCCGTGGGCAAGCAGAAGTGCAGCCTCCCCATCCATGGAATCTATTCATTCTAACCAGGCAATCCATATGTTCCCTTCCTGCCCTACGTCAAGTGCTAGCGTGAAGGAGTTAAAGGCTGAAACACTGGGACCTTGGGAAAGACCTTTTCCCATCTGAGCCTCTGTTCACTTGGAGGTCCTCTGGGTCTGCAGCCCACCAGTCTGCAAAGAGGATGGTGATGGAACAGAAAAAGGCAAGACCACTCAATCAAGGAAATAGAACCAAAGCAAACCTTCAAAGGACAAAGAAAACTTGTGCTCACTCCACACAGAAAAATGGATCACCTTCCTTTAGGTACTTCCACATTCAATACTTCATCACGGGCCCACAGCCTTCTACATGGTGCTGTCTGGATTTCTGCAGTGACGACATGGCTCGAAGAAGTAGAAGGACATGCCCAAGCTCGCCAGCATTCTCTCTGACAACATCTCCCATGGGCATGGAAATGAGCTTCCCCGCAAAGAACATATGTCAGCTAACCTTTGCTAAGGCAGCTGTCAGTCACCACCTCGGTCCTCTCTAACCGTGGAAGGGAACCTTTTTCCTGAGGAATCCTTGATGTGCTTGCACTGCCAGCCTGTGCCCTAGGTCCCCTCAGCACTGAGACCGTGGGCTCTTCACCGCCACACACGCGCATTACATACATTTGTTTATATGGAGCTTTGGCGCGCTCCTGATTGCACAGCAGTGCAGCCTGCTGATGAGGTTTGCTGTTGACATTTCAACATTAGCTGGCTTTTGTCAATTGTGGCAGCCTAAGAAATTCTATCTTAAGGGCTGCTCTTTATTAAATTTGCAAGATACAAAACTGTGACTGATAAATAGTCTCCTTTCCCTTTGCAAATGCATAAATAATGGTCAGCAACTCTCAAGTAATTAAAATGTTCTAAATTTAAACAAAAATGAAATTGCCGAAGATTTACAAGGATTGGGGTATCCTACATTTGGCCTAACGAAACATTTTCGTGATATTTTCCAACAGTTATCAGCAGATCTTTGGGGGATGAGAATGAGGGAGAAGGCGCAGCAGGGGAGAAAGCAGAGGAAAGAATATTTACATGGGCTTCCTTGTTCTATGTTTTACCAAACTTTGTCACAGAATCTTCTATGCGACTCTTTTATGTGCTATCGGTGACATAATTCCTGTTTTTTTCCCCAGCCATTATATATGATAAATAAAACAATGCTCTGAAAACACTAAGATCTCTCATCAATGTCATTGTGAAAAGGGCCCAGATAAATGAGTCCTGGAATCAAAGGCAGATGACATGGCTGACCATGTATCATCTTCTATGTATTGAACGTAGTCTTTGTAAAGATAGAGCGGTAATAAAAAGTGGTATTGTGTGCTCTGAAAGGCTGTGTGGGTCTGTGCATGACTAATCTGTCTTTCTGCATTATTTTATTCAATCTTCTCTGACTTTATGCCTTTGACATTTTTGCTACACTCAGTAAATTTGAGTGAATAGGCAATTTTAAAGAATTTTTATAGGGCTTCAGAGAAGTCATATGCAGACAGTATCTTTGTTCAAATTTAACAGTTTAAATATTTCCTTTGTCTAGGGTGCAGAATAATCTTTAGACAAAAAAAAAAAAGAAAGAAAGAAAGAATGCTTTAGCCTTAAGATTTTAACAATGTTTCCTAAAACAGTTCAATTATTAAAAAAAAAAGTTTATAATCGAGGGGCTGCTCAACTTTTCCAATTTTATCATTATTATAACAGGAGACTGGCCTCTTTCTGCAGATTAAGGTGTTTCTTCTTTCTCCAGAATCCAGAGATACAGAAGATGCAATTAAACGGGATTATTTTGAATCTAGAGTTCAAAATGGCCTTATTTGAGATCACCCATTTTTTCTGATTTCGTATTGCAAGGGTACTTGTCTCTAAGGAAATAATGACTTCGTTGCATGTCTTTAATTTACTGTGTACCTTGTTATCTGTTCATTATCTAATCTATAACATTAGTTTAGCTAAGCACTTTCGATAATTTGCAGCACAGAGAGGTATGCAATATGAAATACAAAATTATTTCCTTTGCTAAATTGGGCAGAAGTTCTCACCTGAAGTGTACCACACCATACGTTTCAGTAAAATCACTCCCTTCTATGTAGGCTATTAAGCCATTTAGAGGAAAGCTGGGGTTACTTGATAAAACTGTTTGGGCTAGCAGGTGCTAGCCTCATAGTTTTGGCTTATGAATACTTTTAAAAAGATTATTAAACTATGTAAAGTAAACCTAAACTTCAGATGAACCCATCCTGGTGGGTTCGTATAGCCAGTTATATTTTACAGTATCTGTAATATCAAAAACATAGTCCACACATTTCATTTTTATGAATCACTCCATAAGCCCACATCCAGCAGGGTGACTGAAGACTTGTGTTTAGTACCTTTGAGGTGCTTTCAAGAAACTGGACCTCAGGAGTCCCTTAAGGGGGAAGTAGGATATTTCGGGCAACTGGTGACCTACATGCTCTCACAGTCCAGTGCAGTTGAGCCCTAGGGTTTGTATTCTGGAGCAGAAGTTGGGTGAATGGCAGAAGGCGGTGTTCCCCAAACACACAGGGAAGGCTAAGGGCACAGAGCTGTTAGCTCTGGGCTCTTGCAGGACCAAGCCAGTGCACACCCCTGCTCACTGCTTCTGTACCTGACTGGAGGTTCACCACCATCTTTCACAGGGGCTTAAGGCGGGCAGGCAATGTTAGATCCCTCTAAGGGGAAGCAGGGGCGGCGGTACGCCAGCTACTGGAGGGCGAGTAGCTGACCACAGCAGGGGAGGGCTGCGATGGGGCCAGAGAACGGCCCCTTCAGGTTCTGTTTCTCAGAAAGCAGCAGCCTGTACAGAGTGTAAGAAGGCCTAGAAACCCAGGAGCCTGGCCATGGTTCACATACAACAAACGAAACCATCGGTCACAAGCAGCTCTGTGGCGGCCCCCAGCCCTCCATGCACACAGAGTGGAAGATAGCTTACATCTCACTGAAAACACAAGGTAATAAGTACACAAGTGACGTCCCCAACACTTTTGTAGTCATCTAGCAGAGAATGAGATCTGGATGCATCATGTCTGGGTTTGTGACTTCTGCCTTGTAAATGGGTAAACATTTCACATCTCCATGAAAGACTGAAACATGAATCCCCTATCTTTTTTCATAGCAGACACAAATAAATACTACTTTTTATCACTGCAAAGCACTTGATATAAGTTCATTAAAATGAAAGATTTTAGAGAGCCCCAAAATGTAGGATATGATTCATGTAGAGATCCCGGATAACAGATGTGGTTTCTATTATTCTCCTACCACAAAAAAGACTAATCCTCCTCCTGCGGGAAGAATGTGTTACCGTCCTCTTTATGAACCATTTTTATAAAACTGAATAAACAACAAACACATCCATGATTAGCTATGACAGATCCCCATTGATTTATTTGACTCAAATCCTAAGGAAAGGTCTGGTTTCAGGTCTGTTTCTGCACATTTTCTGCACATAACAAAACTTAAAAATGAAATTGCCGGGGCTTCCCTGGTGGCACAGTGGTTGAGAGTCCGCCTGCCGATGCAGGGAACACGGGTTCATGCCCCAGTCCGGGAAGATACCACATGCCACGGAGCGGCTGGGCCCGTGAGCTATGGCTGCTGAGCCTGCGCATCCGGAGCCTGTGCTCCGCAACGGGAGAGGCCACAACAGTGAGAGGTCTGCGTACCGCAAAAAAAAAAAAAAAAAAAGAAAGAAATTGCCCACTATCTCCAAAATAAATAGAAAATAAAACATTCTACAACTTACAGAGATCTTAACAATGTTATCAGGCAGGTTGTGGAATTTACATTTTTAGAGCCCTGTTCCTTAAAAGTGAAACAGTGGAGGAGAGGCCCTCTTGCCAGTCTGCTTTTTCAGCCCAGCCTGAGTTCTCTATGCTTGAGAGCACCTTATGGTGCTGTAACTAACCTCAAACCTGGAGCAGCAGGGGGGCAACAAACCTCAGAATACAGCAATGTCATGCTTTACAGGCACTCTCTCAGCAACAGCATGAATGAGGGGGGAAATTGGTTGCCTAGGAAACCCTCTAGTCCTGGTAATTTTTACTGTAACTGACTGCACACCCCACCTATAATAGAAATGAATAATAATTTATAACCGCTGACTGGCAGCTTTCTGTTGGTGCCTCTGCTCACCACTGCTACCTACTGGCGTGCAAAATTAGTTACATGCAAACAGTGGGGTTTGCCAGAGAGAAAAACCACCAGCAAAAAGAACATTTAGAGAAATCTCCCATCTTCCTCCACCAGGTTCTGAATATAGTTCAGCAAATTGCTGCTCGATCAATAGAGCAAAAATGAAAAGTGCTTTGTGTTCATGTATACAATAGGGGTTGAACAATCTAATGGAAGTTGGTCATCTCAATTAAAAGCAATTTCATATTGTGACATGAACTAGACCAAAAAAGGGTACTTAATAAGGTTAACAGAGGCTAAATAATAGCATATATCTTAACCTCAAATATATGACTCACAAGCTATTTAATAGTATAGAATTTGATACTAAGCAAAACTGCTATAAATAAAACCCTATCTGGTAGTTTTGATCAATTAAACTACATAATTAACAAAGATGGTCCATTTATCTTAGGTTGTCTAATTTGCAGTACAGTGTTGAAGTACCTCTACTGGAAGACTAGTTTGTTTAGAAATTAGAACATTCACAGTGATTTACTGGATTTGATTTAAAAGACACAGCAGGAGTTGGCAAAATTCACATATCACGGGGTTAATGTGGGTTAGAATGTAGCTATTTGTAATACAAAAATATTGCATACCAAATACACACATCTAATTTCTTTTAATCCTAGTTCATCTTTTTGCAGAAGTCGTTACTTTGCTAAAATGAACAACAAAAACAGCTGTATTCACCACTATTAGGATACAGAAATCTGCCATTTTCAATTTCCAAAGCAAGAGAACGCTGCATGGGTAATGAGTCAAGCACTGGTTCCTGAGAAGACATCAACTGACTGATAGCTTCTTCAACCCCAGTCTGACCCGAGAGGATAGGTATCCCCACTGCAGGCAGCCAGTTCCAGCCGCGGCCGCCATACATTCAGGCTCCGTGAGTCACAAATTCTCTCTGGTCAGTGGTTTTCCAAATAGCCCCAAAGGGGACAAATAGCCCCAAAGTTTGCTGAGGCTAGGTGAAAAATCACAAAGATGTAGGGTGTGAAGAATAATAATAGTGAAACACTCAGCCTTTCCATGGTGTGGTCCAGGCTCAACCCTTGGAACTCTCAAATCCTTCAGTGTTCCTGGGATTCACTGTCATGAGGGAATGTTCCCTAATACATCTGATATTAAATATCATGGAATTTCCCATCCCACACCCTAATTAGTTGATTATATTGTAACTTAAAAATAATTTTTCAAAAGTATTTTACAGTTCTAAAATCAATAGATTTGCTTTTTGTGTTTTCTTCCCTTTAATCAATTCTAGGTATAATTATTACTACTTATCTCTTTGCTTTTCAGAAATCAACAAATTTCAAAAAAATTTTCTTAATACTTCAGAGATTCTTGCATAGTTCAAACACTGACATAGCCATTGAGAGTTAGTCTCTTATTAAAAGACCCACTAGAGATCACACTGGAATATGCAACGGCGACACACAAGTCTTAAGTATGAAGACACCAGACCCACATCCTAAAACACATTTAAGTTCTGACAAGCATTTGCAAACTTCACTTTTCTGAAGAGGGTTTGAGTGCTGTTCCTTAGTTACACCTCAATTATCTCCTAACAAGTGCCCCTTGAAAGATTTTCAATAACTTTAGAAAATTAAACTTACTCTTTTAGCCTTTGTGACCACAGGTGGACTAGCCTAAACACTGCTTTATGTATCTTAGAATATCAAAGCCTGCTCTAATGCACAAAACTTTTGTCTTCACTACAATTTTTCACCAGATTATACCATTCCCCACTTGCAAACAGAATTCATCACCAAATCATCACTGACATCCCACTCTTACCTTCAATTTAGCTTCCAAAACCCCAAATGTGCATTGGCAAAAAAATCTTGGATCCCCCAAAAATAGTTTCCAAAAATACATGTTTACTAATTAATAGACTCAGGGCTCTTATAACTTGAATATAGCATAAATAAAACCCTGTGTAGGTTTTAATTTTACTAGCTCTACCCCCAACAAGAATACCAGGATTCTTTCCATCCTGTACATCTATTGATTTCTACCCTACCTAAAGTACTTCCTCTAACATGAAGTAGTTGCTAATTCTCTTACCCCAAAGAGGACAGATGACTCTGTTTGAACCCCCAATGCACATCTCTTATAGCACTTCTGGTGTTCTCCTTTGACTCACACACTTGACCTGCCTTCCCAAATAAGGTAAACCACATTAGTCCACGAAGCCAATATATGGCCCTTTTTAGGGCATAGAACAGCACTTTACACAGAGAAAATGTTCAGAAATACTATAGACAATATACTCTGTCAGCCTTCCTGCTATAAAATCTCTAGAAATGCTATAAAATATGATAAATATCTTCTGAGATATAGAACCTAGTATGCAAAAAAGTTAACAGAAAGTTAAAACCATTAGCATCAGGTTGGAGCTGTCCTGGGAACTAACCCAGAGGTTTATATTTTGAAAGCTCAGGAAATAGGAGGCAAGTCTTTGGGATCAATGAAGGAGTGTTAGAACTGAGACTGGCCATGAAGAGCTAAGCCAGAGTGAAAGGACAAACCAAGATGCATTTTCCCACCATCAAAATAAAACAGCAAGAAAACTTGTTCCTATCTGCTGGAGTTCTAGGTGGGGCGGGTTGGGGTGGGGTGTCCCCTGGGAATGTGTAACCATAAGCTAGTGCTTGCAAGGGGAGAGTTCTGAGGAACTGCAAGCAATGAGATTAACTGAGAAATTCCAGTCAAGGAACATAACAAAGAGGTCCTGCCAATGACTTCTGATTCTAGTCTTGAAGGAGTAAACTGGTACAGAACTTGCCCTTCTACCAGAAACAGCTGAAAAAACTGCATAAATACATGACACAAGTGTTCTTAGGCACTAGAACAGAGAGAAACAAATGAGGTGCATCCTATCATCACTGTGGCTTTCTCTCTCAAAGTATCAAGGTCATGAAAATCAAGAAACTGAGAAATTGTCACAGATAGGATGAGGCTAGAAGACATGACCACTAAACGCAATGTAGTATCCTAGAATGTATCCTGGAAAAAAAAAAAATGACACTGATGGGAGAACTGGTGAAATTCAAATAAAGTCTGTAGTTCAGTTAATAGTATTGCATTGTGCTAATTTCTTAGTTTTGACAAACATACCTTGGTAATATAACATGTTAGCATTAGGGGAAACTGAAAATGGGTGAGGGATGTATGAGAACCTGCTCAATTATCTTTGAAACTTGTCTATAAATCTAGATTTCAAAATAAAAAGATTAATAATTTCTGGCATCAAATAAAAAATTACTAAACATGAGAATAAGCAGCAAATTGTGACCCTTAATCAGAAGGAAAATCAGTCAGTAGAACTACAAACATGCTGTAGGAGTTATAGAAATGGTAGAATTAGCAGACAAGAACTTTACAACAGCTATTGCAAATATGCTTAATGATTTAAAGGAAATTATTAACATAATGGAGAGGGAAATGAAAGATTTTTATATATAATAAAAGAACCAAATGGAAATTCTAGTGTAAAAAAAGACAATATCTGAAACAAAAAACTTACTGGATATGATCAAAAGCAAATAAGACGTTGCAGAAAAAAAAAATCAGTGAACTTAAAAACATATCAATAAAAACTACCTAACATGAAACACATGAAAATGGATTGAACAAAGATGAAGAGAGCCTCAGTGACCTTATGGCACAATAAAATTGTGTAGTATAAGTGTAATTGGTGTTTGTTCCAAAAGGAGGAGAGAGGGTTAGGGACCAAGCAATATTTAAAGAAATAATGGCCAAAATATTTCCAAATTTGATGAAAACCCTAAATCCACAGATCCAAGATGTTCAACAAAACCCAACAAGACTACACATGAAGAAAATCACACTTATGCACATCATAATTAAATCACCAGAGGAAAAAGATACATCACATTTGGAAGAACAACGATAAGACAACACCATAAAATGAAAACATCTTCAAAGTGCTAAAGGAAAAAAACCCAATATGCAAAGGATTCTATACCCAGCAAAAATATCTTTCAAAAGTGAAGGCCAAGTAACACTTTTTCAGACAAAAATTGACAGAACTTGGTCTATCACACCAGTTCTAAAATAATTGCTAAAGGAAGTTCTACAGACTGGAGGAAAATAAAATCAGATGGAGACCCAAACATACGAAAAGTAATGAAGAGCACTAGAAATGGGAAATTCATGAGTAGACATTAAAGAATTTTACATGTTTTTAAAAAATTGTTTAACAGATAATTGAGAGGAATGGCAAAGTGAAGATCTTTGCTAATATGTTCCCCAAAAAGAAAAGATAAAATTGGACAACACCGTCAAAAACAATTATTTCTGTACTCTGAAAATTGACCAAAGGCATAAAACAAATTGAGAAGTTCGTATTCAAGAAAACCACTGAAACTTGGGTAAGAATGATAGCAGTGTAACATTTTACCCACCCTCTTTCACCCCACCTCCTCTGGAGCAACAGTTCTAACAAGGTGGGACAATTTATGAAAACCAGAGGCATTTATGCAGAAGGGAGCTGACTATATTTGTAGCAACATGGAAAACCCCAATGCCCAGGAGCTTTGCCAAAAAAAAAAGGGAAAGGCCCACATCACAGCTGACCTGTGGTTGCAAACCAGTTGGGCCAACCAAAAGAGACCAGAAGACTGACTGGAAATTCCACAGGAGGATCTAGGGAGATAACCATGAGCCTTGATACACTCACAGTTTTAAAGATCGTGGGCATGTTAGGTTATCTGTGTACATGCTGATGAGACACCTTAGCTATCTACACACATGTGCATGCATACACATACAAGCACACATGGAAGAAACACAGAAAGCCTGAATGAAGCAAAAATAAAAACTTGGAAAGATCTGTAAATTGCATGAATCATGAATGTGTCCTCTAAACCACACACAGGTGCACTGACAAATGATAGGGGTCTTACTGGCCCAAGATGTTTCAGTATAACCTCTGACCAATCAGCAGCTGGCCACTAAGATGTAATGATCCAAGGGCAGTCCATAAGAGGACAGGCTTAAAAATAAAAACAGAATTAAAAAATATATATAGAGAGAGAGACATCAGAGGCTATACACTATGGAAGAAACAGATTCCACATAACTATTCCAGGCAAGTGACAGAAACAAACAAACAAAACCCAACAACCACCCCAAGCAGGAGAGGATCAGAATCCAGAGTTGTTAACAATGTACTACTTGAAATGTCCAGTTTTCAACAGGAAAGTGTGGCCCATACACTTGAAAAAAAGGCAGTAAATAGAAACTATTTATGTAGGGTCCAAAAGTTGGATTTAGCAAAGGGTTTAAAGCAGCCATTATAAATATGTCCAAATGGAAATTCTGGAGTTAAAAAGTACAATACTTAAAATGAAAAATTCATCAGAGGGATTCAACAGCAGATTTGAAAACTGGCTAAAAGAATAATCAGTGAACTCAAAGACAAACAAGATTTGATAACTGGCTAAAAGAATAATCAGTGAACTCAAAGACAAATAAGATTTGATAACTGGCTAAAAGAATAATCAGTGAACTCAAAGACAAAAATTATACAATCTGAAAAACAGAAAGAAAAAGAAGAAAACTGAATTAAGTATGAGAGACCTATGGGGTATAACCATAGCCAATCATATCAACACATGAATAATGGGAGTCCCATAAGGAAACTGTTCTTCAGATTGTATAATTTCTATTGATTCGTCTTTGAGTTCACTGGTTCATCACTTAAGTTACTGTACTTTTCAACTCCAGATTCAAATCCAATAGATTGTGATGTTAACATGCACACTGTAACCACTAGAGCAACAACTAGAGCAACCACTAAGAAATAGTTTAAAAAAAAAACAAAGGAATTAAAAGGTTATACTAAAATATATTTATTTGACACCAAGAAGGCAATCCAATGAAAAACAGAGAAACAAAAAAGACACGAGACATAAAAAACAGCAATATGGCAGATGTAAATGAACCATATCTATAATTATATGAATTAATAAACACTCCAATCAGTATGTAGACTGTCAGAATGGACATTTTAAAAACAAGGTTCAACTATATGATATCTATAATACATAATTGTTAAATTCAAAGTTACAAATAGGTTGAAACTAAAAGGAACACTATGTAAATGCTGTCGTAAGAGCTGGAGTAGTCATAATAGTATCAAACAAAACAGCCATAGACTTTAAGATAAAAATGTTACTAGAGAAAAAGAGGGCATCTTGTAATAATAACAGTATCAATTAATCAGGAAGATATAATAATGACAAGTATATACACACCTAACAACAGAGCCAAAAAAAAAGTACATGGAGCAAAAACTACCAAAAATGAAAGATATGACAACTCAACAATTGTTTGAGTCCTCAATACCCCACTCTCAATAATGAGTAAAACAAGTAGACAGAAAATCAGCAAGGATACAAAAGACAGCAATATCAATGAAGCTGGCATGTATAGAATACTCCATCCAACAAGAGAATACAGACTTTTCAATAACACACAGGAGAGAACATATGTTATCCATAAAAAAAGTCTTAATGAATTTTAAAAGACTAAAGATATACTAAGTATTCTCCAGACACAACAAAATTAAAGTGGAATCAATAATAGATAGAAACTTGGAAAATACTCAAGTATTTGAAAATTAAACAATATATATTTAAATAAATCATGGCTCAAACCAGACATCTTGAGAAATGTCACAATGTTTTGAAATAAAGGAAAATGAAAACATCACAGATCAAAAGTCACTGGATACATCTAAAAGAGTACTTAGAGGTTAATTTATATCTTTAAATGCCTATATTAGAAGAGAATGATCTCAAATCAATACCTTAAGTTAATACCTTAAAAACACAGAAAAGGAAGACCAAACTAAGCCTAAAGCAAGAAGGATGGAAAGAATAAAGACTGGAATCAAAAATCAATAAAATAGTAAACAAGAAAAGCAGAGAAAAATCAATGAAATAAAAAAAATGTCTCCTTGAAAAGACCAACAAAATTAACAGGTCTTTAGCTAGACTGACCAAAACAATAAGAAGACACAAATTAGCAAAGTCAGAAATGAAAGGGGAGACATCATTACCAACCCTACAGAAATTAAATGGGTTATAAGGGAATGCTATGAGCAACATTATGCCAAAAAAATGAGACAACTTACATGAAATGGACAAATTCTTACAAAGCCAGTTACCAAAATGGGCTCAAGAAGAAACAGAAAATCTAAACAGACTTATCACAAGAAACTGAGTAGTAATTACAAATCTTCCCACAAAGAAAAGCCCAGGCTGGATGGTTTCACTGGCAAATTCTATCGAACATTTGAAGAAGAAACAATACAAATCCTTCACAATCTTATTCAGAGGAGGAAAAACACTTCCCATCTCATTCTATGAGAACAATATTATCCTGATACAAAAGCCAGACAAAGACATTATACAAGAACAGACGACTACAGACCAATATCCCTCATGAATATCTGCCATAACATTAGCAGCAAACCAAATTCAATAACATATAAAAAGGATTATATACAACACAGGATTATACAATATACAACAAAAGGATTATATAAAGTGGGATTTAGCCCAGGAATGCAGGGTTGGCTTAACATCAGAAAATCAACTAATGTAACACACTGCATTAATAAAGAACAAAATCACACAATTATCTCAATAGATGCAGAAATAAACATTTGACAAAATCCAGCCCCATTCATGATAGAAAACTCCAACAAACCCAAGAATAAAAGAAAACTTCCTCAACTTAATAAAATGTATCTATGCAACACCTATCACACTTAATGGTGTAAAACTGAATATCTTCTCCCCAATCAGAAACAACACAAGGATGTCCATTCTTACCACTTCTGTTCAATACTGTACTAGAGATTCAACCTAGTGCAAGCAGTTAAGAAAAAGAATACAGACTGAAAAGAAAGGAGTAAAACTCTCTTCATTCACAGATAACATGATCCTGTGTGTAGCAAATCCTAAGAAACACCAACGCACACATGACAAAAACTAATAATTGAGTTCAGGAAGGTTTCAGGATACAAAGACAACATACAAAAGTCAACTGTATTTCTATATACTAGCAGTGAACAATTTAAAAATGACATTAAGGAAACAGTTCTCTTTACAATAGCATCAAAAATAATGAAATGCTTAGGAATAAATTTAACAAAAGATGTTTAAGACTTGTAATCTGAAAACTACAAAACATTCCTGAGAGAATTAATGAGGATCCAAATAAGTGAAGAAACATTCCATATTCCTGGATTAAAAGACTCAATATTAACATGGTAATTCTCCCACAAACTCATCTATAGATTCAATAAATCCCTAAAAAAATCCCAGTAACATTTACACAGTAGTAGATAAGATGAACCTAAAGTTAACATGGAAATGCAAAGAGCCCCAAACAGCCAAAAACATTTTAAAAAGAGAGTAAAATTTGGAGAACTTAACAGCTTACCACAAAGCCACAGTAAATCAAGACCATTTGGTACTGATATAAGGATAAACAAATATATAAAACACAATGGAGAATATACAAAGAAACAACTTCATAATCAACTGATTTTCAAAAAGGGTGTCAAAAAAATTCATTGTAAAAAAGGGCAGTCTTTTCAACAAATGGTTCTGGGACAATTGGGCATCTAATTGAATTTAGACCCTTGCCTCACACCATACATAAAAATTAACTCAAAATGGATCATAGCCCTAATTATAAGAGCTAAAACTATAAAACTTCTATAAGAAAACATAGGAGAAAAATTCTTGTGATTTGGGGTTAGGCAAAGAATTCTTAGATGCTAAAAAGTACAATCTTTAAAAGAAAAAAATTATCCAAAAATAAACTGGACTTCATCAAAACCAAAGACTTCTGTGCTTTAAAAGATACCATTAAAAAATCAAAAAGTCACAGACTTAGAGAAAATATTTGTAAATCATGTATCCAGTAAAGGACTTATATTTAGAAAATGCAAAGAACTCTTACAACTCAATAAGAACCCAATTAAAAATTGAGCAAAAGATTTAACTGTAATCTCTCAAATAAGTTAAGCTTAAATTCACCATCTGACCCAGCAATTCCACTCACAGGTATCTACTCAAAAGAAATAAAAACATGTCCACACAAAAACTTGTATATGAATGTTCATAGCACCGTTATTCACAACAGCCAGAGAAATGAACAATCCAGGAGTTCATCAACTACGAATGAATAAATAAATGTGGTATATCCATACAACAGAATACTATGCAGTAAAAAGAACGAACAATCTATTGTTGCATAATACAACATGGATGTAGCTCAAAAACCTTAACGCTAATTGAAAGATAGATGCTAAAGACTATATATGCATGATTCCATTTAAATTAACTGTCCAAAAAAGGTAAATCTGTACAGAGAAATCAAATTAGCGGTTACCTGAGGCTGGGGATATGAATGGGAACTGACTATAAATGAGAAAAAAGGGATCTTTTTAGCATGATGGAAATGTTCTAAAACTGGGTTTAGTGAGTTAGTGGCACAACTTGAAATCTTCTAAAACCCATCAAATTGCACACTTAAAAAAGGATGTTATGCAGGCACATGAAAAGATGTTCAACATCACTAATCATCAGGGAAACGCAAATTAAAACCACGAGATATCACCTCACATCTGTCAGAACGGCTATCATCAAGAAGAACACAAATAAACAATGGTGAAGATGTGGAGAAAAGGAAACCTTCCCACACTGTTGGTGGGATGTACATTAGTGCAGCCACTGTGGAAAACAGTATGACGGTTTCTCAAAAAACTAAAAACAGAACTACCATATGACTCAGCAGTTTCACTCCTGGGTATATATCTGAAAAAAACAAAAACACTAACTTGAAAAATACATGCACCCCAATGTTCATAGCAGCATTATGTACAATTTCCAAGATATGGAAGCAACTTAAATGTCCATCAACAGGTGAATGGGTAAAGATGTGGTGTGTGTGTACGTATATACACACATACATGCAAAGGAATACTATTAAGCCATAAAAAAGAAGAATGTAATTTTGCCATTTGCAACAACATGGATGGACTTCAAGGGTATTGTGCTATGTGAAATAAATCAGACAGAGAAAGATAAATACTGTAATGATACCACTTATATGTGGAATCTTAAAAACACAACAAACTAGTAAATATAAAAAAGCAGCAGACTCAACGGATATTGAGAACAAATTAGTGGTTACCAGTGGGGAGAAGAAAGGGGGGAGGAGCAATACAAGGGTAGCAGATTAAGAGGTACAAACCATTAGGTATAAAAAAAGCTACAAGAATATATTGTACAACAGGGAATATAGCCAATGTTCTAGAATAACTACAAGTGTAGGATAACCTTTAAAAATTGTGAATCACTACCTTATACACCTGTAGCTTATATAATATTATACATCAACTATACTTCAATTTTAAAAAAAGAAAACCAAAAGGATGTTATGGCATACAAACTATTCCTCAGTAAAACTGTTCAAAAAAACTGGAACCAAAGTACCACAAACACTAAAGTGATCACAACACTGTCTGGAAAGAGGGTAGCTATAATAAAAGTGCACATTTTTTGTTTTGTTTTGTTTTGCGGTACGCGGGCCTCTCACTGTTGTGGCCTCTCCCGTTGCGGAGCACAGGCTCCGGACGCGCAGGCTCAGTGGCCATGGCTCACGGGCCCAGCTGCTCCACGGCTTGTGGAATCTTCCTGGACCGGGGCACGAACCCGTGTCCCCTGCATCGGCAGGCGGACTCTCAACCACTGCGCCACCAGGGAAGCCCGAACTAGCTATATTTTTATACAAAATACTTCAAGGCAAAAAAAACCCCGAAACTGTCACTAGGGGTAAAGAGAGTCACTATGAGGCCTCTGTATTATGAACATACTATTCTATACTATTTTAGAACAGAACAGTGTATTACATATCTGTGTATTATATATAATGATGTCTAAGTTTACTCAAAAATGAGTTTTTCAATGAAATACTGTTACACTATTTCTACTTTTACTAATCTCCATCTGCACATTCCTTTTATGCACATGGCCAAGTCATCGAAACTTCACCTCCATTCCACCAAGTCAAAATGAATTCTCTTAATGTGTAAAGTTTAAGAAACAAAGCAGTTTTCTAACTCATATTTTTTAAAAGGTGACCTCATTGCGAATAAGCAAGACTATACAGATATGCAGATCACACATTTCCTTACTAGTTATGTGCTCCTGTTTCGAGGGCAATTTAAACATTAAAAAAAAAAAAAAAGTGTGAACACTGATGATTCTGGAGCAAGGCTGCCTGGGTTTTTAACCCCAATTCCACCATTTAATAGTTGTGTAGCTTAAAACATTGCTTAATCAGAGTTAGTTTCCTTATCTCTAAAATGCGGGAAAGGGATTGAAAAATAGTGCCTACCTCGCTGGATTGCTTTATTAAATGAAATAATCCACATAAAGTATATAGAAAATGCTTGACACAAAGTAAGTGATCAAAAATATTGATTCTTTATGATTCATTGTTATTAACGGAACTGCAAAAACTTCATATCCTAAATGATGTTCCTTTAAAATGAAATTTAAATAACTGAAAAAGCATTTTAAAATGTAGAAACTGAACAATATCGACCAATGGATTAAACATAAAACCATCAATATTTATTGTAGTTGAGCAATTCATTTAACAGGCATTTAATCGAGAGCCTATATGCCACTCACCAAAAGGATACACAGAAAAAGATTAGCATCCTTGAAAAGCTATTTCTTATGGAGGAGAAAAATAAATCTAATAGAATGAGGTATCTGTATTTTATAAAATTGGAAATTATTCCGATTTATGGAAAACTCTTATAAATCACTTGCATGACCCGTTTCCCCCCCCCAAATAAAAATATAGCAAAATGAGTATAATCACTATAAACACTTTAAGTCCATTTAGGACACTATAGTGTCCCAAAGTTATTATCAAGGAATCATCAATAAAATGTAGATATGCAAGCAAATGTGTTAAAACCACATCCTTGATAAGAAAACAAATACTGTTAAAAACAGACTTTATCATGTATAAAAGAAATCATACAGTAAAGATAGCCCATTAATCCTACTTCTAGGAATCTACCCGGAAGATACTTCCAATGACACAAAAATACATACACATCAAAGTTACTCATTGCATCATTTGTAATTGCAAAATTACTCAGAAACCTAAATGTCCATACACAGCAAAGTGGCTGGATACACTATGCTACATCTACACAAAAAACGTGGTATACCTCTGTTAAAAAAAAAGGGGGAAGCTCTCTGTAAACAGGCATAGAGTGATTACCAGGGCATACTATTAAACACATTAAAGTGGAAGGGAGAAGTTACATATGTTATCCTTCATGTAAGAAAGAAAAAAAAGAAAATATATGTGTATCTATTTGTGCAAAAGAAATACAAAAAGGTTAAACCAGAAAATAGATTGGTTACTAACAATGGGTAGATGAGGAAGTGACAGAAAGACGACAGAAATGAGAATGGGCAGCAGGAATGAGGGAGGAGTGTTTACCTTCTGCTTATCTTTTTACATAGCTGTGACTCTTAGAACCACATTAATGTTTCATATACCCTTCACACACCCCCCAAATAAACCATTAAACCCAGCCACAATGTGGAGAGAATCCAATGGAGCACAAACACTAACAAATGAACCTAACTCTATTATAAATGAATAACAATCACAATGAAGGAGTGGGAAAGAAAAAGAACTTTTGATTGATAAAGCTGAAGGAAAAAAAGAACTGAACATAAATAGTGCAATATACTTAATAAATGTGTCTCTCCGGGGGGTTAGGATTAGCACTCTAAAACTACTTCTGTGTGTCAACAGCTGACCTTTGAACAACATGGGTGTGAAATGTGCCTGTCCACTTATATGTGGGTATTTTTTTTTTACTAGATATGTACTACAGTACTATATGATGCACGGATACAGAACCATGGATACAGAGGGACAGCTGTACAGTTATATGCCAACTTTCAACTGTGAGGAGAGTCAGTGCCCCAACCTCAGAGCTGCTCAAGGGTCAACTGCACTAGATATTTTAAAAATAAGTAAATACATTGTATACAGTAAGAGCCACATTTCTCACTATTGAAGAAAGATGTCATAAATAAGGAAAAACTGAAACGAATCCTGTGGTGTTAGATTAGAATCAAGTATCAGTGTACACTTCCATTTTTTAATGTACATAAGCAAACAAATATACATAGATATGTGCATCAGTTAGTATACATAATTTCCTAGCCCTACCTACTAAAAGGGCCTAGAAGCAATGACACCAAAATGGCAATACACACACCTACATGAGAAGATGTTGGTTTTTAAACACCATTCTCCATTTAAAGGATCAAGGGCTCCTTGGAGAAGTGGTTACTGGTTCCAAGCCTGGAGTGGGAAAAATATAAGATACACCTATAACATTTTATGGTGTCAGAAAGAAAGTGTTCAAAAAAGACGAAGACTTGTTGAAAGAATTCAGGAGCCAACTCAAAGGAGTTCCTAAACGTCAAAGGTAGAACAATTTGAATAAACAAAATAATGATAATTGGATTTTGACCCACAGAATATCCAAGTCCGTACAGATACAAATTAATAAACAGGGGGCAGGCGTGGTGGGAGGGTAATGACACAGATTTTCATTACAAAAGAGTCCAAGAAATAAATGTAGAAAGAAAGGGCAAAACAGAAAATCACTATTAGGCAAATACCACAGTAATAACTGTTGCAGACAAGATCCACAAATGAATGCAAAAATTAGCGGGCTTGAGGAGAAAAAGAAATCTGTAAATTGCAAAGTATCTCCTCCAAGATATTTAATTAACTACAAAGAAAAAGACAGTAACTTTACAGTGGAGAAACCTGGCAGACATCCCCTTAACCAAGTGATCAAGGTTAAAGTGATGCAGGTCGCGAAATTAAGGACCTCCTGAAATGACTCACTAGAACGCATCTCTGATCTGAACCTCTTGATATTATCTATTTCTGTGGTAGTCTTGCCAAAAATGCAAAACCTCATTCTAATCATGTGAGTGTACTGGACAAACCCAAATTGAGGAACATCATACAAAATACCTGACCAGTACTCTTCAAAAATACCAAAGTCATGAAAGATAAGGAAAAACTGAAGAACTGCCAGTGATTGGAGAAGACTAAGGAGCAATAACAAATAAATGCAAAGTGGGATCCTATATAGGATCTTGGAACAGAAAAGAACGCCTAGTAGAAAGTTGGTGAAATTCAAATAAGATCTATAGATTAGTTAATAGCATTGCACCAAAGTGAATTTCCTGGTTTTAATAATTGTGTTATGTTCATACAAGATGTTATAATTTTAGGAGAAGCTGGATGAGGGGATATATGGGAACTCTATTTTTTGCAATTTTTCTGTAGGTCTAAAATTAGTTCAAAATTAAAAGTTAAAAGAAATTCAGTCTGTTCTGTTTACAATTTAAAAGAGAACACTTAAGACCAACTTCATTTTATCATGTTGAATACTGAATTTAGTATGAAAAATAAAGCTATAAGGTTAAGTTACAATTTGAAACTTTGTTTTAAGACTGAAGCTATGAAGTGGGGCAACACTACTTCATTTGGTCTTCAGCAGAAAATCTAATACTTCTTTGTTCCTACTACCATCTTGTTCCATGAGGGAACATCTTATTTGCAAGAAGAAACATAAACTACATAAACAACAACAGGCTCAAGATGAAGTTGAAGAACATGAGAAATTATTTAATGACAATACTCTTGAAATTATATGTCTGTAAAGAACACCAGAATAATCCCACAGTGAAGTTTGTTTCTGGGGGAAAATCTAACACAGAAAGGCTCACTTGACAAGCAGTTGGAGTTGGGGGCTCCTTTGTGTGTATGTGATTGTACTCTTGGTTGTTTTCTTTTTTGTGGGGGATTGGCTGAGAGAAAAAGTTTTTAACTAAAAATACATGCACAGTTGATCAAAATTTGCTAAAGAACAAATCTTCTACATTTTTAGGCAATCTTTTAAAATCAGTCCTCTGTTCTGATCTGAATTATCCATTAACTTGTGGGGATTCAGGCTCACCCCCTTATTATTAAAATACATATTCATAAAACTTTTACAGTTGTGCTGTTCTAGTTACAGATAGGTTCTACTTTTCTAGGACATAATTTCACTTTGTTTAAGCAAGAATTCATTAAAGAAGCTATAAATAACCTTTAAATATTTAGCCATGAACAGAGGAGGGTGGACTGGCCTTGATGGCTTATTTTAGTACTAATGCAGAATGCTTTTTAAAAGCTACATTTTAGCATGCATCAAGCTAATGATTAACACTTGCAGTGTAATTTTCAATGTTAGGATAAATTTCTCTTTATTTTAAGGAGTTCTACCAAAAGTAAATTATGTTTTTCAATCATTTACTACTAGGAAAGTAACCGTTAAGAACGAAAATGTCTGGGAGATTAAAACATACAATTTCTTATTTTAAAATTTTATTTATTTATCTATTTACTTATTTTTATCATCTAGACAACCTTTCCTTCTCTCCCAAAATATAATGCCAGTTAAAACTGCACACACTAGGGAAGAACTGCCTATGGAATTATAAGAATTCAAGGATCCATTGTGTGGTGCATGTAACATATATATGAATCAAAGACTTTTCTATATTTGATTCTGAATCATAAAGTTCACAACATTTTAGAGACCAAGTTTCATAAAATTTTTACTTAAAAAAAATTTACAAAATACCATTATTCCAATCAAAGAAACTTTCCCTTGGGTACATGCAGCTTTCTGTCTTAGAGATTACAGAATGACAGTCAAAGAGGGAGAGATTTTTTAAATAGCCACCTAGCTGCAAAACCTACAAGAAGTAGATTTTTTTAAAGTGCCTTTAAAATGCTAAAGCAAGTAATATAATTGTTGAATCTACTTGAAATTTTAAAAGTTTCTTTAAAATGGTCCATATGGTATGCACAATATCACAGCTGGTACAAAACTGCCAGTATTTAGTTCAAAACACAAAAACAATGCATATGAACAGTATTCTTTGAAAAATAATTCAAAATGCTGCCACTACTTCATAAGGCAAACTTAAACAAGAGTGCTGACAGTATTCAGAGAATTAACGAAACAAGCTGAATATTAAAGTATTTAAATATTTACTTTGATTTCTTTTTAACACCATTGATAACAGTAAGAGAACTTGCTGTCAAATTAACTCAGGATGGCTTATTTCAAATTACATGTAACATATTTTGCTATATTTATTCTAAACAATTGCAAAACTAGGTTTTAGGATGTAAACTCCCATTTGCTAGGCAGGCCCTAGTTTTTCTGCTGCAATCTGGCAGCTTTGAACTTTGAAACCCTCCTTGTAGTTCCTTCTGATACTTCTGACAGAACTTCTTTTCGTTCTGGAATGGTGGGTAGCACAGGATGAGCCATGGCTGGGTGTGGTGTTAAGGAAGGTGACAAAAATTCTTTTTCTATTACAGTTCCAGAAAAAGCCTGGAAGACAAAAGTGAGATTATGATAATAAAATGCAAATAAGGTGCCCACAAAATCTTTATCCTGTACTTGCCAATTAGACATTTCTTTTCATTAAAAGTAAATTCATAAGATTTTTTTGATAGACAGAACTATAACATCAAAATACAAATTGCTCATAGAAATCAAGTACCATTAAAATATATCTTAATTACACCACCAAATATAAGTAGATTTTTTAATAGTACACATGCAAGAAAACAAAAATGTAAAAAACATGTTCACATGGGATTTTTTAAAAATGGGTAAATAAAAGGTCCTCAACTTTCATACACTCCATTTATATCCAGACCATGCTGTGAAAAATAATGTATTAAAATTAAGAATTCTATTAGGGTGTCAAACATCAGCTGATGAATGAGCTATCCTATGGTGGCCATGCTGCCTGTGAGCCAAGAGCTTAGTTTCAGCAGCAGTGACATCTCTTGGGTGGTGTTCATTCATGCAATTATTTGAGTATTTTATTGTATCTTGCCTCATTTTTATTTGAGATCAGTGGAAACTGAAAATTGAAAGTGCTGGTGCTAGTGGAAGTAAGTATCAGTCTCAAATTTTCATACAATTAATTCAATGAGAGAAATCAAGGCACCACAAAAAATCATTCTTTAATTTCAACCAGATGTTTGCTGGACTTAATTTTGGTCAACTGTATGCAATGTACGTACGTAATGTATACAAATTGATGGAAATAAAAACAAAGATATGCCTTTCTATGTCTTTTTATGTACAGATCTATCAAAATCAAGAAGTTATGATTTTTTCCCCCAAGATTTCTAGTATTTGAAACCCCCTCACTTTCTTCTTCTAAAGACTCTTTACGTACAAATTAAAATTTGACATGTAAACCTTCATGTATATTTAGCTTGACTTTGTCTACCAAGTGTACAAAATGACAATGTATCACCTGAATAGTTTAAAAAGCCAACCTCCACCAACTTGCCCCACCAAAGAAACAAAAACCAAAAATGCCCTGACCCTCCCACAGTACTTTGAGACCTTGGGTGGAGTCCAACTCTTAAAAGAAATTCAAAGTTTACTTTTCTAAAAACTCTTATTTTATCACAATGAGCACAGAGCCTTCTTATTATACTAAATTTTGAAAAAGAGAATATTTTAACATTTAAAGATATCAAAAAAGATATCTTTCAAAGTACTTGCCATAATCCCATGAACTATTTATTTTGATGTTAAAAAATTTATAGCATCTAGGTGCTAACTGTAACAGTTCAATACAAAATGCAAAGCTATTAAATACGATGAAATGAAAATAAGTTCCAGACTTGAGCTCTAGCTATACCACAATATATTAAGTCCTTACAAAAACCTAATTTTCAGATACTTAAAAACAGCAAAAGTCTACCACCTGTTTTTCTAACAGTAGGGAAGACTATTAAATAAGTTAAGATACTCTCCAGGTCAACTGAAATCATTATATTGGGAGAAGGGAAGGAGAATATTCTAATCATACATACTGCTCCTAATTACCAATGACCCCTCCATCCCCAGTTACCATTTAGTACAATCAGTACCACTTACGGACTATTTAGCAAAAGCAACAGAAGTTCTACATATGTTTATTCATTTATAAAGATATATATTTTTATATGTATTTGACTTATACTCAAATGGGTATATCAGTTTGATATGGTATGAGTTCCCCAGTCTTCCTAAATACTTCTTAAATTAAAAATCTAAAATACCCACCAAACATAAGAGTAAAAAAAATATCAAGTCTGGGTATAATGGAAACCATAACATTTCCATTTTGGTATCTCCCAATACCCCTCCTTTCTCCACACACAAAACTATGTGCAACATGGTTGGTAAGAGTATATGTGTGTGCACTCATTTTTCTGAGGAGAGGATCTCCAGCTCTCACTAGATTGTAAAATGGTTCCACAATTCCAAAGAGTTAAAAATTTCACTGGCACGAGCCAAAACACAGAAGGACTATAGATAATTATCTGTCATGTATATATTTTTTCTTTAACTCAACCAAAGCATTTAAAAGAGAAAAGTACAATCTGCTACTTGAACTAGCATAAAATGACTATAAGTCTGATCTAGTGGAATTTATTTAAAATAAGCTGCTAAATAATTTTCTAGACATGGGACTTCCCTGGCAGTCCAGTGGTTATGACTCCATGCTTCCACTGCATGGGGCACGGGTTCGAACCCTGGTTGGGTAACTAAGATTCCACAGGCTGTGTGGTGCAGCCAAAAAAAAAAAAAAAAAAAAATTCTAGCCAAAAATGAAATACATATGCTAATTAAGATACTTTAAAATTCCTATTTCACAGAAACAGAACTTCAAGAGTGGTAATACTTTCATTTTGAACTACTTTATTATAATACCTATATTGTGCTTGCTAGTGACTATTAATTTTTTTATAAGTTATTAATTATCAAAAAAGTACTGGGCTTCCCTGGTGGCGCAGTGGTTGAGAGTCCGCCTGCCGATGCAGGGGACACGGGTTCGTGCCCCGGTCCGGGGAGATCCCACATGCCGCGGAGCGGCTGGGCCCGTGAGGCATGGCCGCTGAGCCTGCGCGTCCGGAGCCTGTGCTCCGCAACGGGAGAGGCCACAACAGTGAGAGGCCCGTGTACCGAAAAAAAAAAAAAAGTACAAGCCTAGAATTAATTAATTATGATCTATGACTTTTGAGACTAAATATATGTATGAACTAAAGAAGCTACAAGATAAACAATGCCATTACTCTGTCGATTAACTTCAATAAATAATTATATAAAATAATTTAAGAACAATAAGATTAATGATTTCCAGACCATACCTGGAAGATACAGCAGCTACAATTTTTAAAAAATCTTTTCAACTCCAAAATGGGGAAAATGAATTGCATACCCCTTTGAAATGGAGCTACCACCACCACCTTTTTAACTCACAAAAATTGGTCAAAGATACTATATAAAATAAAGAGTTAAAGATACACACATACCTCAGGTGTTACTGATAAAGGAAAAAGTTTCTTTTGATGATTTTCTTGTTGTTCCTCGTCCAAAATGCTCTCATTAGCATCACTACAAGTGGCCTCTTCACAGCTAATGCTCCTCAAGACTCCCCGTCTATCATCAAAGTCAGCAGCACTGCTTTCACTGGTATCACTGCAAACACTGTTCTCTCTACTGCGAGACTTCAGGATGGACTTACGAGGGACATATTCTCCATTCACGATATCAACAAAGACTCTATAATATCAAAAAAATATGCTCTTTAGTTAACTCATAAAACTGAGAATAAATTTACAAGGATTTTAAAAAATCTTTTCTAGAAATCAATCTGAAATGTTTTATTCAAACTTATATCCAAAATTTTCACCATCACAATAGTTTTGTAGCCTTGAATGACATATTTACATTACTTTTATTATTGTTTGGCCTAATAAAATACAGCCGTTTATTTATACACATGTTCTGGGTGACAACAGCGTGATTTGCCAAAATTCTACATATATTTTAGACCTGCTCAGAAGTCACTTAGCAATTTTCACTATTTTACAAATAAGCGTCATGAAAACAGTAGGTATTTTCAAATGACAGCTTTCTCAACAATACAACAAAAAATTGGAATAGCATACTTAACTTCAACTCTGTGGAAAGGTAAAGCACGTGCCAAGCACTGTCATAGCTGTGATAGGAAAAGTGCTGCCCCAGCATACTAGAAACACAAACTTTCATTCTAAAGTTTACATACAACATTTTTTTACTAGATTGGGAATGTTTTAAAAGCACTGGCAAAGAGGGGCAAAAGCAAAAAACCAAGCAACCTTCCAATTGCTTTGAACTGAGAAGCTGTGGTGGGGGCTCAGCAGCTCCTGTGAGAGCCTTTAAAACACTAAGCTAACTCTATCAGAATACCTCACTTTTCAGTGAGAGCCTTCTGTGTTACAAGCAACCTTTTCCTGTATACACTCAGCTGCAAAAAATGAGAAGGGAAGAGCAGGCTGTTCTGCTATCTGTGAATACCACTCACCTGTAAATGTCAGCAGGAGTCCTGATCATAGGCAGCTCTTGGGGAGAATGACCACTGCCAGAGCTGTTCTTTCGCTTACGTTTGGCTTCTTCTTTCTTTTCACTGAATTTTAAAGTGGTATTTTTTCCAGTATTTATTCGTACCTAAAAATTTCACAGCAAAAAATTATGATCCTTTTGAGAAATCAAGGCCAAAACTAAAACCAATAAACTCTACAATTAAAGAAATAATAGTAATAGAGGCAGTTTACATTTTTTGACACAAATGATGTGCATTATCAGCTAAGGCTAACAAGTTCTTATACTTCTACAGTATTAAATTATACCTTAAGTGACCAATTCTAGTCATCAGTGACTTTATTATCATACAGAAAGCAAAATACATACAAACTAAATGCTAGATTATTATAAGCTTTCACATCACCCATTACTTTGATATAAGTTTTTGGCTTAAATCATGCATTTCAAAACAAACAGCACAATTAACCAAAACAAATATTCAGTAAGAATATAAAACTTAAGTCATAAAAACAATATTGGATAATGCTTAACTATTTAGAATTTTTAAAATACCTCTAATTTTTAAAAATTTAAGGACCAGAAAATAAAGATCAACCCTGTTCAGGATTAATACATTATTCTTCTATCCCTACTCGGCATTTACACCATCTTTCCATATTAATGACTGCTATTCCCCATAACATTCCTGCAAATATTATTTATTCTTCCTGTTTTATCTAAATGAAAACTAATTTAAAGCCTGAAAAGAGAATCACAAAACAAACTTTTTTCCTGGCTAATAGGTCAATTTTTTCCAAAGAATTCCAAGATGCTCCTTTTAGTTTGAAGTATTAGAATATATATTTTAAAACACCATATAAGTATTTCACTTCACATTAGAGCAGGGAAATCTTGACCTAAGAAATAGCAAATATGTCTTAAACACGTTTGATTAAATAATAATCTCAGGCATTTAAGACTGCTACCACAGACCCTTACCTCTGATACAGGCAAACCCTGCAAGGGTGCCCTGTTGTGGTAAAAAAAAAACAAAAAAGCACCAAACTGAGAAAAAGGAGTCCCTGTTTTATTACTAACTAGCTCTATGGTCTTCTAGGCCCTAAGTTTCCTTGAGAAAGACAAATTAGAAAGATGAAATTCCCAGTAGCTCCTTAAAGCAGTATTATGAGGCCAAGAGAACAAAGGAATGAGTTTAAGGTCTTTCCTTCAGTGAGATCCAACCTGCTTTGATCTGGGATTTTAAAACTGGGTATTCTACAGTAAGTATGGAGGGAACAAAAAGTCTTTTGATACTAAGAAAACTTAAAAACCTGTATTAGAAGACCTCTCTGTAGTAACCTCCAGCTCTAAAATATCAAAATTCTAAAATCATGATTACCACCCAGAGATGTTTATATTTAATTTGTGAGAAATGGAACTAATTTTTACTTCCTTCTAAATCTTTCCTTTTTGCTCATGATGCTCCTATTCATTTTATGCCCACATAGAAACAACCTGATATAATTAAAAATTTAACTAATGCAAGTCGCTTTCATCTTAAATACACCAAAATGCCCAAATTAACTCTAGAATTCTTAAGAAAGCTTTCTGAATGAAGGACAGGTAGAGTTACAGTAGCTGTCACTCAAACTGATCTCCTTCCAGACCCCCAAATTTCAAATTCTATTGTGGCTTCAGAGAACAACAGACCAATACCAGCTAACTATCTAGACTTTTATTTTCCTTTTTCTTTTTAGATAAATTGGTCAGAGCAAGAGGCAAAAGATGGCTTTCTTGTTTGGCACTATCAACAATATTAATCCCTGTTAATATTGCTCTTTTAAAGAATACCGCAGATGATCTCTAATATTCAAATTATATGAAAAATTAGTAAAGTTAAAAGTATACAAACCCTCTTAGGTTCGACAGTATGAGAAAAATATATTGTTGGTATAGAATTATCTTCAGCCCCTAAGGTATCATGGTCATTTTCATTACCACCACCATCATCATCATCTTCTTCTTCATCTTCATTATTGTGATAAGAATTTGAACCATTAATTGAACAGTTCCATTGACTATTCACTTGACCATTGAACAGTTCTGAATTTGTAACATTCTGATAACAATTGCTGGGAGTGAGAGAGTCCATTACTTGATTCATCATATTCACATTTATGTTCTGATCTTCCTTTTCCTCTTCAGAGGACGTATCTTCTCCATTTGCAATCAAAGTATCAGGCTTACTAGAAAAAGAAAATTAACAAGATCAAACAAACACACTAGAATTTTACATATTCTAATTTGCACTTAAGTTCAAAGGGTAAAAACTAAGGTTTTGCATAAAGTATTTTTAAACTAGATTTCTAGGCTAATAAAATTTTTGAAATGAATTAATAAATAATAGTTTCTATGCTAATTCTATATGTTGTAGTTATTCAAACAAAAGTAGAATACAGTAGATATTTTTTTATCTTTGCAAGGAGGATATTGGCCATATACAATAAAATACCATACAAATACAATCATAAATTTGTAAGAAATCATAGAGAATATGTTATCTTTATTTAAAGACCAGAAACTACAACCACAGAACTATAGCATACTTCTTTCTCTTTCTATAATCAAAATATTTTATAAGCCTGTATTATTGTAATTTTAAAAAATAAAAGATTTCTACATATGTGCATGATTTATACACATATACTTCTCATGCTTGCTTCATTCTACAAAGGATTTGAGGACCTTATAAAAATAACAAAACCCAAAATGCAACAAACTGAAATAACATCATGCAAAAGTAGAAAAAGAATCGTGACCAAGAAAATCGTAAGATTAAAAACTGATTTACAAAAATTAAACAGTGTCAGTTAATCAAAAAGACCTAAGTATAGGTGAAATATGGTAGTGAAAAAAATATCCTTTGTGTTTCAAGTCTTATTTTTCACAGTAACTAATTCTGCATATCATTTAAGCAAAATAATATAGGAAATTCTATAGTAACAGTTTTCATTGAGCACTCTGATAATTCTGAGTGAGTGCTAATATGTATTTCAAATGGCAATTTGGTAAAGTTTTTCATATCTATAACTACTTGACCAGATTACAAATTACCTGCTCAATAAGCAGAAAAGTTTGCAAAGGAAAGCAAGGATATTTTACAGCAACAAACTTAAACTGAATGCACATATTTTTTTTTAACAAGTCATTCAAACATACAGCATTATCTTGACTACAGTATAAAAACAACTCATTTAAAATATAATATATAAAGCATCCATAATTATTTAAAGTGAAGTATCTGGTATACCTTACTTTATTATACAAAATAGGGCTGAAACCTTATAATAAAAAATAGGAATATTGATTTTGTGCATTTCTGTACACACACATGCACTGGCATGTGCATGAACACATGGCCTTAAAAGAAAATATTCTAGAGAATATTTATTTTAGGGTGGTAGGGTTATTGATATTTTAGTATAGCATGCTTTTCTGTATTTTCTTCAATCAGCACATATTTCATAAGGAAATGTGTGTAAGGAACTTTGTCATTAGGTACCTATCAATATCAATTTCACCCAGCAATTCTTCTTGTCTCTCTAATTCTTCAAGTCGATCCCACAGCTCCTTATCAGCAAGCAGATCCTTGGATTTTAGATCATTTGAGAATTCTGCTTCAAAAATACCTGAAGTTTTTGGTTTGGAGTGAGGTTTATGAGCAATTCGGTGTTTTGCTATTTAAAAAAAAAAAAAAAAAAGAAAGGCTGTTTATTAAAAGCCAATTTTTAAAAGGCGCAAACCTAGACTTAATAAGATTTCCTCTTGGGGTGAGGGGTTGTTGAGAAAGAGGGGGGCATGATTTTTAAGCCAAACAGTAGACCTCCAAGGATGTATGTCTCCTTAGAATCTTGCTACTTAAGAGTGTAGTCCAAGGACCAGCAGTACTGGCATCCCTGGAGAACATTTCAGAAGTATAGACTCTCAGGGCCTCCCCAGACCTGCTGAATCAGAATTTGTATTTTAACAAGAGCCCCAGAGGATTCACAAGCATATTAAAGACTGTGAAGAGCTGCTTGAAAGCTTCAAAAATGCATAAGCAGAAA